>NC_067400.1:190485137-190785137 GCF_016432865.1 Antechinus flavipes | reverse complement strand
GGGTTTTCCACATCCCGTTCAAAATTCAGCATTATCTTTTCCTGTCATCCTAGCAAATCTGAGAGGTGTGTCATGGTATCTCGGAGTTGTCTTAATTTACATTTCTCTGATTAATAATGATTTGGAGCATCTTTTTCATATAGCTAGAAATAGTTTCCATTTCTTCATCAAAAAATTGTCTGTTCATATCCTTTGATATCAATTGGAGAATGGCTTGATTTTTTATAAATTAGAGTCAATTCTCTATATATTTTAGAAATGAGGCCTTCATCAGAAACTTTGACTATAAAAATGTTTTCCCAATTTATTGCTTCCCTACTAATTTTGTCTGCATTAGTTTGGTTTGTACAAAAGCTTTTTGATTTTGATCTCTAGTTCCTCTTTGTTCATAAATTCCTTCGTCTTCCACAGGTCTGAGAGGTAAACTATCCTATGTTTTTCTAATTTATTTATAATCTCATTCTTTATGCCTAAGTCATAAACTCATTTTGACTTTATCTTGGTGTACGTATTAAGTGTGGGTCAATGCCTAGTTTCTGCCATATTAATTTCCAATTTTCCCAGCAGTTTTTGTCAAAAAGTAAATTCTTATCCAAAATAAGATCTTTGGGTCTTTGGGCTTGTCAAACACTCGATTATTATAGTTATTGACTATTTTGTCCTATGAACTTAACCTATTCCACTGATCAACTAGTCTAATTTCTTAGCCAATACCAAATGGTTTTGGTGACTGCTACTTTATAATATAGTTTTAGATCTGATACAGCTAGGCCACCTTCATTTGATTTTTTTTTTCATTAGTTCCCTTGAAAGTCGTGCCCTTTTGTTCTTTCAGATGAATTTTGTTGTTATTTATTCTAGGTTATTAAAATAGTTTTTTGGGTATATGATTCGCATAGAACCAAATAAATAGATTAGCTTAGGTAGTACTGTCATCTTTATTATATTCACTCCACTTATCCAAGAGCACTTAATATTTTTCCAATTGGTTAGATCTGACTTTATTTTTGTGGAAAGCATTTTGTAGTTTTGCTCATATAATTCCTGACTTTCCCTTGGCACATAGATTTCCAAATATTTTATACTATCAGCAGTTACTTTAAATGGAATTTTTCTTTGTATCTCTTGCTATTGGATTTTGTTAATGATATATAAGAATGCTGACGATTTATGTAGATTTATTTTATATCCTGTAACTTTGCTAAAGTTGTGGGTTATTTCTAATAGCTTTCTAGTAAGATCTCTGGGTTCTCTAAAAGAGTGATGATTTGGTTTCCTCATTACCTAATCTAATTCCTTCAATCTCTTTCTCAATTCTTATTGCCAAAGCTAGCATTTCTAATATAATATTGAATAGTAATGCTGATAGTGGGCAACATTGGTTTCACTCTTGACTTTATTGGGAATGCTTCCAGCTTATCCTCATTACCTGTGATGCTTATTGATTATTTTAAAAGGATGCTACTGACTATTTTTAGGTAAAGTCCATTTATTCCTATACTCTCAAGTGTTTTTAATAAGAATGGATGTTGAATTTTATCAAATGCTTTTTCTGCATCTATGAGATGATCATATGGTTTTTGCTAATTTGCTTATTGATATAGTCAATTATACTAATAGTTTTCCTAATAATGAACCAGCCCTGCATTCCTGGTATAAATCCTACTTGGTCATGGGGTATTATCCTGGGGATGATTTTCTGTAATCCTTTTTGCTAATATTTTATTTAAGATTTTTACATCAATATTCGTTAGGGATATTGGTCTATAATTTTCTTTCCCTCTTTTCAATCTACCTGGTTTAGGTATCAATACCATGTCTGTGTCATAAAAGGAATTTGGCAGGAATCCTTCATTCCCTATTTTTTCAAATAGTTTATATAACACTGGAGTTAATTCTTCTTTAAATGTTTGGTAAAATTCACATGTAAATCCATCTGGTTCTGGAGATTTTTTCTTAAGGAGCTGATTAATAGCTTGTTCTATTTCTTTTTCTAAAATGGGATATTTAAGCAATTTACTTTCACTTCTGTTCATCTGGGAAGCCTATATTTTTGAAGGTAGTGAACCATTTCACTTAGATTATCAATTTTTTGGCATAAAGTTGGGCAAAGTAACTCCTAATTATTGCTCTAATTTCCACTTCATTGGTGGAAAGTTTTCCCTTTTCATTTTTAAGACTAAAACATTGATTTTCCTCTTTCCTTTTTCTAATCAAATTGACCAAAGATTTATCTATTTTGTTTTTTTTTCATAAAACAAACTCTTAACTTTATTTATTAATTCAATAGTTTTTTTTTTTTACTTTCAATTTTATTAATTTCTCCTTTTAATTTTAGAATTTTGAGTTTAGTATTTGATAGGGGGTTTTCAATTTGCTCTTTTTCTAGCTTTATAAGTTGCAAGCCCAATTCATTGATCTTCTCTTTCTCTATTTTATTCAAGTAAGCATCTAGAGATATAGAATTTCCCCTTATTACCACTTTAGCTGCATCCCACACATTCTGATATGTTGTCTCATTGTTGTCATTCTCTTGCATGAAATTATTGTGTCTATGATTTGCTGTTCACCCATTCATTCTTAAAATGAGATTATTTAGTTTCCAATTGCTTTTTGGTCTCTTTACACCTCGCTTTTGGTTGAATGTAGTTTTTTTTGCATTGTGATCTGAAAAGAATGCATTTACTATTTCTGCCTTTCTGCATTTAATTTTGAGGTCTTTATGTCCTGATATATAGTCAATTTTTGCATAGGTTCCATGAACTTCTGAGAAGAAAGTATACTCCTTTCTCTCTCCATTCAGTTTTCTCCAAAGATCTATCATACCGAAATTTTCCAATGTTCTGTTTACCTCTTTAACTTATTTCTTATTTGTTTTGTGGTTTGATTTATCTAATTCTGAAAGTGCAAGGTTGAGATCTCCCAATATTATAGTTTTGCTATTTCTTCTTTCAACTCTTCTAACTTCTCATTTAGAAATTTAGATGCTATACCATTTGGTGCATATATGTTTAGTATTGATATTGCTTCATTGTCTATGCTACCCTTTACCAAGATATAGTTTCCTTCCTTATCTCTTTTAATTAGTTCAGTTTTTGCTTTTGCTTGATATGAGATCAGGATGGCTAACCCTGCTTTTTTTTAACTTCACCTGAAGCATAATAGATTCTGCCCTAGCCTTTTACCTTTACTCTGTATGTATCACCTTGCTTTAAATGTATTTCCTATAAACAACATATTGTAGGATTCTGGCTTTTGATCCAGTCTGCAACCCACTTCCCCTTTATGGAGAGTTCATCCCATTCACATTTACAGTTAAAACTATTAATTCTGTATTTCAGTGCTGGGGTTCTTTCTGTATATCTTATTATCTCTGGATTATACTTGTATTTTTCTTCCCTCCCCCCCCACCTTATTTTTTTTTAATTTAATTTCATTTTATAATAACATTTTATTGACAGAATCCATGCCAGGGTAATTTTTTTTACAATATTATCCCTTGCACTCACTTCTGTTCCTATTTTTTCCCTCTCTCCCTCCACCCCCTCCCCTAGATGGCAAGCAGTCCTATATATGTTAAATATGTTGCAGTATATCCTAGATACAATATATGTTTGCAGAGCCGAACAGTTCTCTTGTTGCACAGGGAGAATTGGATTCAGAAGGTAAAAATAACCCGGGAAGAAAAACAAAAATGCAAATAGTTCACATTCATTTCCCAGTGTTCTTTCTTTGGATGTAGCTGCTTCTGTCCATCATTTATCAAGTGAAACTCAGTTAGGTCTCTTTGTCAAAGAAATCCACTTCCATCAGAATACATCCACATACAATATTGTTGTTGAAGTGTATCTCCTGGTTCTGCTCATTTCACTCAGCATCAATTCATGTAAGTCTCTCCAAGCCTCTCTGTATTCATCCTTCTGGTCATTTCTTACAGAATAATAATATTCCATAACATTCATATACCACAATTTACCCAGCCATTCTCCAATCGACGGGCATCCATTCAATTTCCAGTTTCTAGCCTCTACAAACAGGGCTGCCACAAACATTTTCCCATCTTAATTCTTTATAGATTTTGGAGGGTGCTATATCCTTCATGGTATATATGTAGTGTTTCCTATTGAACCCATTCTCAATGTGAATAGGTGTTCAGAACTGCAAGCCCTCCTCCCCCCTATAATGCATTTGTATCAATTCTTCCTCTGCATCTCATTTGTATAACATGATTACTATTTTCATCTGCCGATCTTTCTTTTGAGCTTCCCTACTGTTGATATAAAACTTAAACATAAACTATACATTTTTCATGTAAAAAAATAAATAATTTGTTGATGCTTAAACAGTTTGTCCATGTTGAGTTCCTTAAAATCAATCTTTAATATTGACCCTTACAGGCTGAATTTTCTGTTAAGTTTGGCCTCTGTTGCTAGAAAGTCCTGGAAATCTACAAGTTTGTTTAATGTCCATTTTTTATTCAAAATTGTAGATAATTTTGCTGGATATGATATTTTGGCTGTTGGACCAATTGTTTTGGTTGTTTGTGGATATGATTCCAGAACCTGTTGTTTTTTATTTTGGTTGCTGATAAGTGTTGTATAAATCTAATTGTATCTGAATTGTTTTTCATTGTTTCTTGCAAAGTTTTCTCTTTGATCTGGGAGTTATGAAATTTGGCAATAATATCCCTTAGTGTTTTCCACAAAGGATCTCATTTAGGTGGTGCTCAGTGCATTTTTTTTTTTTGTATTTCTTTCTTCTCATGTTCTATCATTGCAGAACAATTGTCTAAGATTATTTTCTGCTTTACTATGTCAAGGTTCTCTTTTTGATCTGACAGTCAAATTAGTCTTATATTTTCTCTTCTTGATCTGTTCTCCATATTTGTCATTTTTCTTATGTTACACATTCTGTTCCATTTTCTCATTTCTAATAAGCTGTTTTGTTATTTCTTGGTCTTTCATAGCTTCACTGAATTCTAATTTTCAAAGAGTTGTTTTCATCTTTGAGACTATCTCCTTTTCTAATTGGTTAACTTTTTTCACAATTTTCTTGTTTTTATAGGATTATTCAATCTTTTCCCTTAGTTTTTTTCCCCAATATTTCTCATTTGATTTTTGAATTCTTTTTTGATTTCTTGTATGATTTCTCTCTGGACCAGGAGCCACTTCACATTATTTTGGGGGGTAGAAGCTTTTTTTCTTTTTAACTAAAGAAAGTATCCTCCTCTGAAGAGGAATCCTGGTCTTTCCTGTTACCATAATAGGTTTCAGTGATGGAGTTCTTTCTTCTTTGACATTTCAATTTTTTTAATAAGAGATATTGTGTAAGCACCTCTAATCATGGGGTAAGGAAGAAGTGCCCCAAGCTTCCCTTTATCTCTCCCCTCTGACCAAGAATCCCAAATCAAGAGCCTCACCCTCCTGCAAGTGTCCCTGTCCAGATGCTTCTGCACTCACTGGGTCCTAGTTCTTTTTGGCCCAGGGCTGAGTCTCAGTGACACACCTGGATCTGGTGTTCCCAATCAGCAGAGGTTCACACTGTCTTCCCCGACTCAAATTGGTACAGGACAAACAGTTCTAAAGGTAAAAATTCTGTGCTTCCTACTGAGAATCCAGCCATACCCAGCTAAACCCAGGGATCCCCACTGGAAGTTTCTGCTGAGCTAGCAGAGAGGTGTTTGTACTTCATACAGATTAACACTGCTCTGGGGTCTTTCTTCAGATCTTCTCCCTTTTATATCAGAAGGACCCAAGTTCTGCCCCAAGTTTTCTTGATTTTTTCACCGATCTATGTTCGCTTTGAGATGCAAATTTGTTCTATTTGTGGGGGAAATGGGGAGAGCTTAAAATTTACCAACCTACATGCCATCTTCCCAGAATCATTCCCTGTAAAGTCCTGAAACTATGAAAAGTTATTCTTGAATCAGACAACCTAGCACTCAAGGCTAATTACCTATTGGATATGAGACAATGACTCTATTAGCATATGTGTTGGATAAAGGGCTCTTCTCACTGTTTGGTGCTGGCTCAATGTTTGATATTAAGATAATCATAAGCAGGGTGGGATGAGAGAGACCAGACTTCACTTAGACACAAGACAAGGAGGAGAAAGGTGGATATCCTGAACTCCAGAATCGAGTAGAGATCTTTGGTAAAACTCCTGGCAGTTTTTTCTGCTTCTCCCTCTAAAGACCAAGGATTTTTACTTATCCTTACTCTGGCTCATCCTGAGGCCTTCAGGGATCTATCCCAGACCTAACATTTTGGCATCCAACATGGACTAAGAACCCTAATTTCACTGAAGTCCCAGTAACCAGGAAATAGGGTGAGTATTTTAATAGACAAACAGGGAACTTACTTAGTTAAGAGCTAAACTAGTAACTCTCATTTTCTACCTGAAATGGGTCAGATATTAGAAAAAAATTCTACCTTACCCCCATCCGAGGGAACTCTACAGGAAGCATACTCAGACTAATAAAGAGAGAAGGTTTGATTGTAACTTGGGAGCAGATTGGTGGATACATTTGGATACATTATAATGCACATCCCCTTGGTTCTTTAAGGAAGAAAAAATAGAGGCAGATAATTGGAAACTAATAGATCAACTATGTGAATACTACAGTGATAAAGGTCCTGATTCAATTTCTAAGGAAACATTCTATATGTACAACTTAATACAATTGGCCTTAAAGAATCCCACAAGTTATAGAAAAAAAAAGTTTTAAGAACAGCCAGATGAGGAAATATGAGGAGAAACAGGAAGAGAAAAAAGAGATTAATGGAAATCTTGACAGAGGGCTTGAGGAGTTAAGTGAACATGAAGGTCATACTGATTCTCACTCTCACAGTACAGCTTCAACTCCACCTACACCCAAGTAGACTGTTGACCCTCCCCCCATCAACTTTACCTTTCTGGATGGAGGGAGGAGGAGGAATGGGAGAGGCAGTGATATCACGAGCACCTACCCCCCCACCCCCCAGCAATCACTCCCTCTTATGACCCAATTACAAAAGGCACTACCTAAAGCCTCAGAGGAGAGGCAGAACAGCTGATTTGAAAATAGAAATGTATCCTGTGATTAATTCTTCAGGTCAAGAAAGGAGAAGATACACTCCCTTTGATCTAGAAATTATCAAAGATCTGAAAAAGGCTTGCACTCTTTATGGGGCTACATCATCTTATGTTAAGATGTTATTACAGAATTTGTTTTTGAAACTTTAACCCCTAGTGACTGGAAATTTATAGTTCGGACAAAACTTGTTGTGGCTCTCTGAATATAGTGAACTCTTTAGGATACAAGCCCAATGCAAAAGGCAAACTGGAGTTAATACTCCAATTTCCTGTGATCAACTAACAGGTGTAGGTTGTTATGCAGACACTTCAGAACAGATTAATTACCCCATAGTAGCATATGAGCAAATTGCTTCTGTTGCTATGAAAGCATGGTGTTTTCTTCCAGGTAAATAGGACAGAGAAGAGGCCTTCATGAAAACAGCAGAAGGGCCAAATGAATCCTATGCTGATTTTGTGGGACATCTGCAGACAGCTGTCATTCCAACTATTGGTGAAAATGGAGCAACAGAAATTATGATAAGTCAACTTGCTAAAGAAAATGCTAATGAGGTTTGTAGAAGAATTATACTAGGACTACACATAGATGCTCCTTCAGAGGTGATCATAAGATGCTATGCCACAGTGGGTACAAATACCTTTTATACCAGGCTATGATGTAGACTTCTCAAGATCCAAACATGGAAGACAGGGTCCCTTTTGATAAGGGACTTCCAGAGAGACTGTGGTAGAGCATTTGAAAGCTCAGTGTTGGAATAAAGATGTGAAAAAACAGGACCCAAAACCCCATGTCCAAAATGCAACAGAGGCTTCCATTGGGCATCAGAATGGAGACTGATTCAGGGAAACAGGATGAGGAGCCCAGCCTCAGGGCCCAAGGCAAAAAAATACTTGAGGCATGATGGCAGCCAATGCTACACCCAGAAAGTCTTTAGAAGTTCAGTACTCAGACATGACCAATCAGCTAAGAAGCAACCTGATGGGAGAAAGGGATTATAATTGGGGAGAATAGAGTTGTATGCACCTGGGACTACTGAGATACCCCCTTGAGAGGGGAAATCTGTTCCTCTCCAGCCTATGGATCCCTTGCCTCCAGGCACAGTAGGCTTGACCATTTCACCTCCTGAGAGTACTTACAAAACAGTGTTCATCCACATAATGATGTGGGAAACTGGGGAATGTGTAGATAATATCCCAGTCACTAATACAAGTAGACAATGTGTGACTTATCAACCAGGAGAAGTAGTGGCATCAGGTTTTCTGATATAGACTCCTAATAGGTAATCTAGTGATAGTTGCCCAGATTCTGACTCCAAACAACAGAATCCAGGAATATTCTACACTGTAGCAATTACAGCTGATCATCCTATGCTCACGATCTATATAAATGGCATATCATTAGAAGGATTGGTAGACACAGATACAGATCCTACAGTTATTAGAGTAGTGTCAACTGCCGCAGTCACTGGCCAAAGATTAAGGCTGACACCTACATATCTGGCATAGGAGGAGCAATAGCAGCTGAAGTTAGTGCTATCCCTTTGAGATGGACATCTGAAGGTGAAACAGGAGTTTTTACTCCTCCTTTTATAGTTGAAAAAATCCCCATCAGTCTATGGGGAAGAGACATTTTACAACAGTTAGGATTACAAATGAGTACTTCAGTTTTTTTAGGAGGGCTGCTGTTGAAGGCCTGCCAACACTTTCACCTGTTCCTATTCAATGGAAAACTGATACACCAGTGTGGTTAGAACAGTGCCCTTAGCCAAAGATAAAATTCAGGCCTTATTAGATATAGTACAGGAGTAACTTGACCAAGGATATTTACAACCTTTTCTAAATCCTTGGAATTCCCCTGTATTTGTTGTAAGAAAGAAATCTGGAAATGGAGAATGTTGACTGATTTAAGAAAAGTAAATGAACAGATGGAAACTATGGGAATTCTTCAGCTTGGACTTCCATCTCCTACTCAGTGGCCTAGAGATCTGTCTCTTTGGGTTAGAGATATAAAGGGTTGTTTCTATTCTATCCCTCTAGATAAGGAGGATATGAAAAGATTTGCCTTTTCAATGCCCAGCATTAACTTGGCGAAGCCTTATAAAAGATATGAATTGAGACAGGGAATGAAAAATAGCCCTACTATGTATCAAATGTATGTTGCTGCTGCTCTTAACTCCAGTAAGAAAAGCATTTCCAAAAGTAATGTTATTACATTACATGGATGATATAGTGAGATGTGTACCTGAGGAACAAATATCAAAAGCATGTCTACAAAAGACCATAGAAACACTAAGGAACTACAAATTGCATATAGCTCCAGAAAAAAATTCAAAGATATGCTCCTTTTCAATATTTAGGATATGAAGCATACCCTAAGATACTTACAAGTACAAAAACTTTTGTTAAAAATAGAGAAGCTAAATATCTTAAATGACTTTCAGAAATTGATAGGAGATATCTAACGGATGTGCTTCTAACTACCTATCAATTGCAGCCATTGTATGACATTTTAAGGAGAAACAGTGCTTTAAACTCACCACACCAGCTTACAAAAGAAGCTTGAGGCTTTGAGAGAAGTTGAACTGGCTTTATCCAATGTGTTTGAAAGAGTCACTCAAAAACTCTTGGAAATATCAGTTTTTGCTGCAAAAGAGGCACCCCCGGCAGTCGTTCATCAAGGAGACAGTGTGATAGAGTGGGTGAAGCTCCCAGCACAACCAGCTTGTGGTTAGAATTTTATTAAAGGCCATTAAGCAAGTAGTACAATTACCTGGGATAAGACCTGACAAGATATACACCTTTTATAGTAATGCACAAATTAATGTTTGCTGTGAAACCATCCCAAAGTAGCAAATTTTATTGGCCATGGATCCAAATTTTATGCAAGGGTCTCCCATTAAGATAATCAGACTATTACATTATTGGTGATGGATTCTTGAAGAAAAAGTTTCTAAAGTTCCTCTTAAAGGACCAACTATCTTTACAGATGTATCCAAACATAATATTTGTGCTGTATAATCTTGTGACTTAACTATAAATAGAGTAGTCAGAACTCCTTTTCAGTCCACTCAGTAGAATGAATTTATGTAATCATTCTAGCTCTTATTATCCAGAAGATATAAATATAATATCTGATTTGGCCTATTCAATAGGTGTGGTACAAAGAATTGCCACAGCTCAAATAAAATTTGTGGCCTCGATTATATATCAGCTCTTTAAGAAACTTCAAGAGCAAGTGAGAAAGCATCCAGGTAAGATTTATATTTTGCATGTCCAGTCTCATAGTGGACTTCCAGGTCCTATTTTTTTGATGGTAATTCAAAGGCAAGCCTTCTAACTATGTTGGCCAATCTTTATTTCAGGAAGCCCAAGAATCTTATTTTAAATATCATCAGGCTGCTCAAGCTTTACATTTACAATTTGGAATAACAAGAGTGGAAGTTAGGAGCATAGTAAAAGCCTGTACAGCTTGCCTTCCTTTCCATGCTTCTACACTCCCTCCAGGGAAGAACCCTCATGGTTTGAGACCTAATGAAATTTGGCAAATGGATGTGAGCCATTATAAATCTTTTGGTCATCTGTCTTTTATTTATGTTGTAGTAGACATCTTTTCAGGATTCACTTTTGCAATACCAGCAAAAGAGATAGCCCAAGTGATCACTGAATTCCCTATATTAGCATTTACAATTATGGGTGTGCTACAAGCAAGAAAAATAGATAATGAACCTGCATATACATCTAAACATTTTGCACACTTTTGTGCACAGTGTCAGATTTTACACACCATTGGCATACTCCAAGGACAGGCAGTAGTAGAGAGGAGAAACAGAGACATTAAGACACTCCTCCAAAAACAAAAGAAAGGGGGAGCCACAGGTAATTCTAGAGAACTTCTAAATTTAGCTCTTCTTGATTTTTGGCACTGGCTCCAGCAGACAGATTTTATAATCTAGTGGAAGGGCAGTGTTAGTGCAAGCAGCTCCACTATCTTTAGATAATCACCAGGTAATGTGGAGAGATCTAGAAAGTGGTGAATGAAAGGGACTAGATAGGTTAACTTCTTGGGGGAGAGGGTTTATTTGTATCTCTACAGAGGGAGAAGGAATAAGATAGGTGCCAATGATCCATATTTGCCTTGTCCATTGGAGAGAGACAGAGCAGACCCTTGAAACAAAGGAGAAGACCCAAGAAACATCGGGTGATTCCATCGCTGACTGTGCCCACCATTGAAAGAGTATAGCAGTTATGGCAACTGACTCATAGACATCAAAAATTGTTCATGAGACTGATACAGGACTTCAAAACCCTCAGGAATTATTGGAATCCCTGAGACATGATAAGACTGTTGTAGTACTTGAAAAACCTCAGGAATCATTGGATTCTCTGAGATATGATAAGACTGTTGCAAGATTTCAAAATCTGCAGGAATCATTGGATTTTCTAACACATTAAAAAGACTGTTGCAAGACTTCAAAAACTTGCAGGGATCATTGGATTCCCTGACTCATGAAGTAATGGACAGTAGATTGGTTTTGGACTGTCTCTTGGCTGCTGAAGGAGGTGTATGTGTGACTGTTGTTTATATACTCTTCTTTTAGGCCTTCTAGAAATCTTTTACAACACCATGTTGATTCACATTGTTTGTTATATTATTACTTGCATGTACAACTCATGTTTGTTACACCACATTGAGCCTGTACCAGCTGTGGAGAAAGTCATCACAGCTAGCCTGTGCTTTATTGCTATGTGCTTGTGTAATACCTCCCATGCTGATGGGTTTGTGCATACCTGTTTCTAGTAAGACCCTTCAGCCCAGAAATCCACTAACAATATCTGGTTTGACTTCCCACTTTTTTTGGTATTTTTCTTCTCTCTTCCTGAGAAGTCAGGAAAGGCATGATCATCTACTTTTTAGTGCTTTCATCTCCCTTCCTGAGAAGTCAGGGGGAGCATGATCACCTTTTTTTTTTTTTTTTTTGGTGTTTTCACCTCCCTTCCTGAGAAATCAGGGATGGCATGACCACCTGCATTCTAAAACAAAAGAAAGTGGGAGATGTAAAGGCTGAAACTATAAAAAGATGCATTTGAATCAGATAACCTAGCACTTAAGGCTAATTACCTATTTGATATGAGACAACGACTCTATTATCATATGTTTGGAAAAATGGCTCTTCTCACTGTTTGGTGCTGGCTCAATGTGTGATTAATTAAGATAATAGGCAGGGATTAGAGGGTGGGGTGAGAGAGGTGAGATTTCACTTGGCCGCAGGACAAAGAGGAGAAAGGTGGAGATTCTGGATTCCAGAATCAAGAAGGGATCTTTGGCAAAACTCCTGGCAGTTTGCTTGCTTCTCCTCCTAAAGACCAAGGACTTTCATTTATCCTGACTTAGGCTGATCCTGAGGCCTCCAGGGAGCTAAGCCTGGACTTAACACTTCCCTGAGTTTTTTCTTAAGATACTGATACTAAGAACAACTCTGAAAGACAGGAGAATCAGAAGAAAGTAGTGTCATGAAAACCCAGAGGTTAAAGAAGATGATGGTCAACAAAATGAATAGGTACATAGGATTAGGACTAAAAATAGATAACTAATTTGGCAGTTGAGAGATGATTTTTAATTTTGGAAAGAGCAACTTCAGTTAAATGATAAGGTCAGAATCTAGCTTCTTTGTTAAGGAGTGGGTGAATAAAAAATGGGGATAGCTTGCATAATAAGTCTTTTCAAGGTTGGTTGTTGACCTGATATTACTATATTTGAATCATGTGTGTCTTGACTACAGTTGATCAGATCAATATGAGCTCAAGAGGCTCTACCACAAGTTGGGCACAAATAGTCCATATAAACATTTGAATTGTTAATGTCTGCAAATTTGCATGTCATGTTTCTTTTGAGTTGCTACAATTCTACTTCACTTATAGAACACAGTGCTTTCTTTGAAATTGGTGTGCCATGATAAGCAATCCTTTGCAGAATATCTTCCATGTCTCACTTGATTCCAAAGTTGTTTGGATAAGGGAAAAGTGATAGATGATAATAACTTGAGGGAATAGTAAACCTAAAGATTTTATTCAAGTATGGGAGATCTTGGAAATGTTTGAAGGCAATATAAAAGGACTCATTTGAGAGTGAAAGACTTAAGATTCAGGAAAGGAGAGAAGAATTGAAGCTGAAAAATTGAGATGAGAACAAAAGCATGTAAAGAAATATTGGTCATGTCAAGGTCCTGTATGCCTCTTTGTCATAGACTAGGAGAAAGAAGGGGGAGAGATAATGTGAAAAAGTTTTAAGATGAGCAAAAGGAAGAAGAATGAGCTAACACTGAGCTAACACTGAATAGCCTCAGTTCAGAAGTCAAGATATGTACATGAGAGAGAAGAGGTAAAAAGGAGGTTTGAAAAGAAAATAAAAACTTTGGGACCATTTTTCTGGTATACACATACAATATTTGTATCTAATGATTAGCCATATCTGGGGGGAAGGGAAAATTATATTATAACTTTATAATATATCTTTTAAAATAGCTAGGTGTATATAATAGATTTGCAATTTTATGTACAATCATCATTTTTGTCTATTCTTCTGTCTTATAGAAATGCATGTTTTATTTTTTTAAGTTCAGAAGAAGATAAAATAAAAACCTGGAAAGCAGAGAAACAAAAATCCCAAGTAAACAGAAAAAATAGACATTCTTAACAATAAAGAAAATATGAGCAAAATTTTAAACAAAAATTGATAAAGAAAACCTAGAGTTATGATTTATCTTACGAAATATACAAACCATTGTAATTTACTCACAAAAGGCAAAGGAAACCAAATTATTGAAATACAAAATAATAAAAAAAAAGAGAAAATTCACAACAGATAAAAAAATGAACATAGGACTTTGTTAGAATTTTATCCAATCCAAATAAACCAGATAATTTAAATGAAATATATAGAAACATTTACAAAATGTCTAAAATATTCAGAATAATGAAAGAAATAAGGAGTTTAAATTATTCATTCTCAGAAAAATAAATTAAATAATAAAGAAAAAAAGTTTCTCATCAAGCTGGATTAAAAAAATTAAAACTAGCTCTAATATGATAGATTTTTTTCTTTACAAAAACAGGAAATAAAGAATTTTTTGAGATCAACATGGTCTTATCAACTAAATTACTTGGATTATATAATGTAAGAAAGCTATTGACCTACACCTAAAGAACTTTACTCCAAAAATACTGAATATTAACAGAGATGCTATAGCAACACACAATGACCTAATGATTTCACATAATGACCTAAGTTTTTATACCAGGAATGAAAAGATCATTCAACTTTAGGGGGAAAAAACAACATTACCCATGAAAAATTTCAAAAGTATGCAATTATGTCAAAATGGTAATATATTTCTTTAAGAATAAAATCCAGCTACTATAAAGAAAAATGTATAGACTTTTCTAGTTAGATCTTGGTAAAGCACAAATGCCCATTGTTTGGGCATTTGCTTGATATAACTTGCTTGATAAAACACACACACACACACACACACACACACACACGTGTGTATGTGTGTATACAGATATATTATATATGTATATATAATATATCTGTGTATATATCAAATAAATTTGGAATATTAAAAAGTATCTATTAAGCTAATGATAGTACATATAATTAACAATGTGTGGGAATTTTTTGCAATCTGGTTCTCACTTTTTTTTGATTTTCCAGTTTTATTTCACTCTGTTCTCCTTCACACTCTGTACCAGATAAACTGAGTAGAGGCTAAACTCTAAATTTGGACTGTGTAAAAGAACAGTGGTAAGAGATAAATTGTGATGTGTAAAAAATAACTTGTAGATTTATTTTACTAGAACATTGTGTGAAAGAGAGCAGATTGAAATAAGACTGGAAAACTAAAAAAAAAAAAAGAAAAAGAAAAAGTGGGAGCCAGATTGTGGAGAACTTTAAATTCTATGCTGAGAATTTTGCATTTTATGCTGAGATAATTAGGGAGCCTTTGAGACTGTTTAAACACAATATTATCAGTATAAAAATTTTATAATGTACTTTTGTACTTTATAATTTATGATATACTTTATAATTTTTGTAATTTACAAGTTACTTTTTGAATTACAATGTTTTAACAAAGTAAAATTAATAATTTATATTTGAGAAGCCTAATATTTAGAGATATATTTTCATAGTAGGGAAACTCTGATATAAACTGTATGATCTTGGATAAATCATTTAATCTATAAGTCATATAATCTATCAATGCTCTAGGTAACTCCTTAAAGTCATAAATTGCTCAGGAGATATAAACCCACATTAACAGAAAGGTATTTTTCCCTATTTAGTGGAATCCTCATTCCCTGCCCCCCTCAAAAAAAAGAAGCTCTTCATCATTTTATGGATCATAAAGCTACTGTTACAATAATTATTTTAATTTCACAAGTATCATAATTTAATTTTATAAAGTAAACTGAGAAGAATGGTTAAATTACTTGCTGCAAGTCACAAGGCTAAGAACTGTCGGAGGTAAAGCCCAAATCTTTTAATTCCAATTCTAGTGTTCTTTCCACTATGTCACAAGTCTTCTCTATTATCAAGCTGACTCTAAATTATATAGTCATATATCTTGCTTTTAGAGAACTCAAAGAAAGGAAACTATTTTTTTTCCTAAAAAAATCTTCCCAAATATCCAAGGATAGGCTCAAAATTAAAGTGTATCAGGAATTTTTGAGATACTTTTTCTATCTGACATTTGAATGTTGGCCTTTTTTTATTCCTTAGATTTGATATTAAAAAAATCTTCCCTATGTAAAAACAAAACAAAAAATAACATTGAGATAATTTTTAAATTTCTTTTTTCCAGGTGGAAAACAAGCAATATCAATAGAGTCCTCCTATAATCCCTCAATCCAAAGTTATTAATTTTAAGGTTTTTTTGGAAATCTCTCATACAACATTGTTTTTATATTATAGCTTTTTATATACAAAACATGCATGGGTAATTTTTCAACACTGATCCTTGCAAAAACTTCTATTTCAACTTTTCCTCTCCTTCCCCCCATTCCCTCCCCTAGATGGCAGGTAGTCCCATACATGTTAAATATGTTAGAGTATATGTTAAATACAATATATGTATACATATTTATATAGTTATCTTGTACAACATCTTTTAGGACAAAAAAAAGGTACTCCTTCCACATAGTTTAAACAAAAAGAGGAAAAAATAAGAAATTATAGTATTGGAAAATTAGGTGGAAGAATATTTCACATATAATGATACCTCTATTAATAACCTTTCTATAATTAAATGTACCCTGTAATGAAGTCAGCTTTGTTAAGTAAATGAAACATCACATAAGCTATAGGAGAGTTGTCCTGTGTCTTCTTACCAAAAATATTCACCTGTGAGAAAAGAGCAAAAATATAGACAGGAACAGCATGTATTCATTATAGCACATAGTTAACAGTGAAGAGGACTGGCCCTCAGGAATATTGTGAAGTTGATAAAAACTGCTTCTTTAAACTACCTCTATCTTCCAAACCTTACTAAAAATGAACCCTCTCTTCCAGAATCCAAGAACCAATTGTTTTCTGCTCTGTGTTCTTCATGCTTCTTTAGTTCTGGTTCTTCCCTACCTTCTCAACATCATATCAGGAAGACAAAAAAGAAGGTGGGAAGAAAGTATCTTTTTATTTCACAGGCTTCAGTTTCCTCATCTGTAAATTGAGGGGCTTGGATTAGTTTGCCTTTGAGAATCCTTTCATTTCTAGAGTTATTCTGTAATAAAGCAATTGTAAAAAAAAAAAAAAAGAGTAAATCTATTATATCCATTTTATAGAAAGCATAATAAATTGATAACTAAATACTGTTTTTAGTAAAAACAGACAATTTAAAAATCTTTTGTATGGAAAACTATGTGGATTGAGGACACTTAATTGCAGGTGTTACCTGCAAAGTGTTTTTTTTTTTTTTTTCTTTCATTACTGGAAAAAGAAGCAAAATAGATTTTTTCTCCTTCCCTCTCTTCATTCATATTTGTTGTTGTACAATTGTAGCCAAAAAATAATTTGTTTCACTGAAAAGTACAAATCCCTTGTATATATGCAAGAGCTGAAATAGAACAGTTTGATCATAATGTGTTGACCTTCATTAGAACAGTTTTCATTTTTCAGCATTTACAGTTATATCATAACTATGAAGTTTTCTACCCACAGAGGATTTTGCACATCTCTCAACTAAGAATTATATATACAAATACAATGTCTAGCACTTAGGAACAATACATGGATTCATGATATTCCCTTGAAGACTATGGATACAGAAATCTATGAATGAATTACAAGGAGGCAATTGTTATTTTCATCTCTGAAAGATATAATTTAGCTTCAACATTGCTCATAGAGAGTAGAGAATACTCAAATGGACCTTCTACTAGCCTATAACCTTAACCTTCAAAAGAGAGAAAGTACTCATAAAAATAAATGAAACTATTAAAATTAGTTACAACAAGGTCCTGATTAAGTAAAACAATGAATCTGCTAAACTGGTCACATTATTTAAATTAGTACTACATATTTCCTTTGGGCTAGAACTGAATATTATATTTTATATAACTATAACATTAAATAAATATTAAAATTGTAGAAAAATAAAAATTATGCTATTTTGCCCATGAAAATAGTTATTAGAAATGAGGCACAATAGGGTGTAAATCTATTTTCCACAAATATTCAGAATTTCATAGAACAGTTAAGTTATCACTTCAATATGTGTATGATACATGTAAAAGCTGAAAACATGGTACTATATCATGTAGATATTAGATCTTTATAATTTATAAAATGACCTCAAGAATATTGGTTATTTGGGGGAGGAGGAAAGAGGAGAGAGAGAGAGAGAGAGAGAGAGAGAGAGAGAGAGAGAGAGAGTTAGTTATTCAGTCATTTTAGTTGTGTCTAACTCTTTGTGACCCCATTTGGGGTTTTCTAGATAAAAATAATGTATAAATATTGATATGTGGTTATGGATATATTTGTTCACATTTACACAAAAATACATGTTTTGTGGTCAAAATTACCCTAAATCTATTGACTTTTGAGGCAAAAAATATGGGCTCAAATCCTAGTAATTCCATTTCTCACCTGTGTGACCTCAAAAAAAATCATTTTTGTCTCACTTAGCCTCAATTTATTTGCCTGTTACTTGAAAAAGAATATCTCTAATTCTTGGGAAGAAATAAAATATCTATTATTATTATAGGTATTCTAAATTTCCTTTTTCTTTTATTTACATGATGATAATTTTATATAAGGTTGTTAAAAGAGAAATTATATTATTATTTATTTTGTTTCTCCATTGATATAAGGGTATTAATATTTTACTGCTTTAAAACTTAAAATAAAAATTTAAAAAGAAAAATATTTAATAAGAAAAAACATAATCGTAGACTATAAATGGAAAGAACGTTACAGATATATTAACCGACTTTCTCATTTTAGTTGGAGAAACTGAGACTCAGATTCTTAACTTGACTAACTTGAGGTCATTCAAGTAGTAAGTGACAAAGAATGGCTTCGAAGTTATATTCTTTGACTACAGATAAAACATTTTTCTACTATACTATGCTGCATCAAAAGAAAAATATAATGAAAGAATAATTTGTAAAAAACTATTATTATTAACTAAAAGCAAACTATAATTATAATTTTATTATAATTAGCAAATTATTCATCTCCAATACTTTATTATCTGACTGAAATTAGAAACAGAGCAAGTATCAGAAACTCAAACAGTGTCCTAAGTATATATTATTCCTTTTAAGTATTTTACAATGAAATGACCAAAGAAATCATATTATCTGTATGTGATTAAGTGAAGTACAACAGTAATGGAACAATAGATTACCAATGACAGTTTTATAATTTACATATGTGATAAAATAAACATAATATCATTATTTTCAAGATGTTTTAAATAAAATTAAATTTAGATTGATATAGAATATTGAATAGGATTTTAGCTATAAATATTAACTGTAGAAATATTCAGGGCATTGGATTTCATCTCTAAAATACAATGAAGGAAAAAATAAACTAGTGTAAGTAACTTTCCAATTGCTTTTTAAATTTTATTTTATATAATTAGAGGTACAACTAAATCTAAAATGACCAATTTAATTATAAATTGCTTCTTTAGTGTACTTTGATTTTCCTGGGACAATAATTATAGCCTTTTCAAAACTGAAGCATGCTTACCAGAGAATTATAAACTAGTCATTTTCTCTATGAAGTAATGATAGAATCATGTTTTCTTAAAAATTAGCCTCATTGCTTTATATTGTCATTTCAGATATGTCTTCTCTCAGTTAAAATATATATATATATGTTCCCTTAAGAAGGGTATGAGTGTGTGCAAGTATTTGTGTGTGTCTATATCCAAGAAGGTTGAATTAGATACTTTACATGTCTCTTCAACATATAAAAAACTATGCTTTCATATGTCCAGAATTTTATAATGTTTTCACACATATTACTCTTTGTGTATGCATATATATAACACATAAAGGAAATACCCTGAGAGCATAGTAAAAGTTCTTATTGAATACATGGAATCATGACATTTTTTGAAAATCAAAGGGAAAGTAGAGAATATCCTAATCCAAATACCTCATTGAGGCCCACTGGTTCTCTGGAGGAGGAAATGCTAAACCATTTTATCTTTGCTGAGAAAACACAAATGGGATCATGAAGCATCTTACATGACTGAAATGACCACCACTACCTATCACAAGTCCAAGCTAGTGACTGATCTGGGACAGAACTCAGGAATTCTAGGTGCTCCATTTGTTGAACAGAGTAGAACATGCTACTATTTTGAAAAGGGGGGAGGCATAGAGAATGACCAGCCATTATTCATTACTATCATGTAAATTAAATATATGGAAAAATAATTATTTTTCCATAATATGCTAGTATTTGATGTATAGAAAGTTGCTCTAGGGAGATAGCTAATTTATTTTTGTTCGGTTGCCAGTTTTTATTTTAGATTGGCACTTTATTGTTCATATTTATCATAGAGAAAAGAAAGCTAGAAAACAAATCTTGAAAAAGAAAGGAAAAAAGGCACATAAAAATTAAACAACTCTTGGGACTCTTATGAGCATTAATCGTATCTATAAAGAATAAGCACTACATTCTTTGGCAGTATTTTTTTTTTTTTTTTTTTGGTTTCTGGTTTTGTGTTTTTGTTTATCTCAAAGACAAGTGTAATCTTAATGCAAACCATATTTTGTAAATTCAAAGCCAGGATAGCCAGGGCTATCTTTGTTTACAGTATTCCTATAAACAAAAATTTTAATTTCTGTATTTAAAAGAAATTATCTCAGAAAATTATGTTATTCATGAATTAAATGTGGCTAACAGTTGCTTTAGTATCAGAGGATAGGTGGCAATAAAAGAACACATTTTCTGCAGTCCATCGCCCACATTCCCACACCCCCATCTCCGACCAAGTAATCATAAATTTGGAACACTGTGTAAATCAGGCAAGGGGTGTTAAGGTGAGAAAATATATTTTTTTTTGTTTAAAAAAAAAAAAGCATAGGAAAAAAAAAAAACCTTGTTTTTGAAGGTATTGTTTGACTGAAATACTATCTTCTTTGCTACAGAGTAAAAACTGACTCAGTAACTTTCTTTCTAGCTGAAGACTGAATAATAAAACCTGATTCAAATACTTCTATGCTGTTTAGGATGGAAGAACAAAATGCAGCTAAACATTTGCACTCTTTAACTTCAAATAACCTCACAAATTTTGCACCCAACACAAAACAAGTGATTTTCTCACCAACTCTCTGATAGGGACTAATTTGTCACATTGCTCCATTCAAATACTGCAGAATGTTGCTGTTTGACTATTTCTGCTAAAGACATCTGAAAAAATTGAATAAGCCACCTCTAGATCCTGAGAAAGCTAAAGCTGCTACTATTAAATGATCTTTATTGTGTTAATTTCTTTTCCTTTCAGTTTGACTACTCACTTTATTTGATTTGGATCTATTGAAAAATTCCCCAATAAAAGCTATTTCCTCTTCTCTACACCCTCAGACTCATACTTAAGGATATGGGAAAATAGAATGATTTGGGGAAATCTAAACTCATGTGTTCCTTTATCTTTCTCTAAATCAATTGCTTTGAATTTACCTTTTACCAAAGGGAGAAAACTTTGATCCTAAATTCTAGACTAACTGGCAAATACTACAAATTTCACTGTGAAAGACTCTATTACTAATATAAAGTATGTATTTGTATATTAACCTAGTTTATTATACATTAGCTCTCACATTAAGAGCTTTGATTAGTTACAAAATAACTTTGTGAGGACACTGTATAGCAAATGTTAAGTGCTATAGAAATGTAAATTATTTATTTCTATAGAGTATCTACATTCTCAAATCAGAGGTTGCCCAGGAGTTTTCTGCAATATCATTTTTCTTATCCAAGTAAATTATTTCTCTATTATTTTTCTTCAGTGCTTTGAACATGAGTTTAAAAAAATTCACAACAATTATATTTTGCATTATCAAAATATTTTAATGAGCTTCCCTCAAGGGAAATTATTAAAAATTAGGATAAGTGTTGAAGTTAATCAACAAGTGTGAAGTTACCACTTAATATTTCTTGTTTTGTAGTGAAAAAATCATAATGGCTTCTGATAGAGTAGTTAATCACTCATAATGAATAAACAGAAGGAAAGATATGTTTGCCAATGATATACAATAGATAATTTTTTATTTTAACAAAATTTTACAAATCAACAAAATCAATGAGAAAAATTATGTCTGGTGCTAATATAATTGAGGAAATGAGTATAATTATTATAACAGTATGTGTTCTGTCTCCATAATGATTGGACACCTTCTATCACATCACCCTGCCTGTCCTTGAGATCAAAAGATCAACCAGAAAACTAGTCATAAATACCTTCTAGCAAGAGATTCTGATAGATCCATCTCTAAGGAAATAGAACACATGCTTCATGGGTTCACTATTATTAAAACATAAGTTATATTCTGTCATATATATCAGAACACTTTATCTACCCACTCCCAAACTCTTGGCAATGCTTCACTCAGACCATCTTCCTCACACAACCCATATACCTCCTTTCCACACAAATTTTTCAACTCTTGTTCTATAAATGAAATAGATATCAAGTCAATGCTGTAATAACTTTAAGGAAAATCATGTCATTTTCCAGCCTCTATGAATCCACTAACTATCTATATGTTATATGAGATAAAAAAAAAGTATCTCTAACCACTTCATCCTTTTATAAAGATATATATTTTATTGAAGATAAGAGACTATCTTCCCTTAGTATATTTATCCTCAGTGTACTTAATATATTGCCTGGCACAAAATAATAAAAATTCATTCATTCATACTTTAACCTTCAATCACTTGAAAACATGACAGAATCTTCTTTTCTGTCAGTGTTAACCATGATAATTTCAACATCCACAATGATTGATTTCTTAATAGCTTAGTCTTACACACTTACACAATAAAATTCTTAATATCTATATTATGATATTTACTATACTGCACTTCTCCATTGGGAATAGTCATTACTTTTACTTCATCCAGATAATTTTGTCTTCTAATCAATTAAAACTATTTTCTCCATTAAATTATTCTACACTTCAAAATATATATGGATCTTCTATATGGACAGCTAGGTGGTGCAATAGCTAGAGCATAGGATCTGGCAGCTCATAGGTCTTATGTTCTTTAACTATTAAATTTAACTTGTCTTATACCTAATGATTTGCATTCATAACTTCAATAGAATTCAATTCTTTGAGGGGTTTATGTGCTAGTTAGGAAAATAGCACCTCTGGTGTGAGGGCTTGCCAACTGTTTCCAGGGCTGCTTATCCCTCTTTGGTGCCTACCTATCTCCTACACACCATCTGGGCAGATGGGTCAAACCAAGTTGAAGTTAACTAACAGACCTCAAATCTGTGAAGCATGTGAAGACTATATCCAGAATAATGGGTGGATGAGGATGTTTTGTTTCAATAGCAGTGAATGTGGCTGAAACAGGTGCTGTGGAGCTCTTAAAGCTTGGTGAGACATCAAGAATGTGAAGGTCATCCTGAGCCCTTGACAATCATCCTGACTTGTCTTGCTGCTGGACATAACAGAGAGGATGAAGCTTACAATTTTGTATAATTCTGCCTCTCTTATCTTCAGTTCATGAGCTAGTCAGAATATCAGCCCTGATATCATTGATCCTCTTTGAAAACAAAGGACAAACAGCAACAAATTCCTTGAGGGAAGGAGTTGAATTTTATTTGTTTATCTTTGCATCTTAAATTCAGAGCAAAAAGCTTTATGTACAGTAAGTATGTAATAAAACAGCTGATAAGTTGAATTGGGTTTCCTATTACTTATTAACTCTTTGAAATACTAGTCAATTTTTATTGCTTCCTGTCCTTAAATTTGGATTCTTCTGAATGGGACTGATTGGGTGAAGTTTTCTCAGTATTGAGACTAAGTCACATGATTCCTATAACCAGAGCAGGAAGATTAGGTCTTGAGCCTCAGGTTTTAGGAAGTCACATGATCCCTATTCCCAGTCCTGAACACTGGGTTGCAGGGAATCGCTTGTTCTCTAAAGGCTAGACCTTCAAGTGATGAAAACAGACAACATTGATCAAGGATGGTTATGTCCTTTTGTCTATCCAATGAAAAGGTATGGGTCTTTTGCTTTTTAAATCTTGGACCAGGCGGAAGTGGGTTGGGTTCCAGGGGCACATGGTAGGAGCTGAGATGGCTCCCAGGTATGTGTTTGGGCCTCTCCAGGGATTAACTAAATGCATTCTCTTTGTAACTGAAGATATCTCTGATTAGTTAATTTGGGAAAGGTGGTCTAGAACCAGTCCCGCACATTTGATACTTTAATTTGGGGAAATTTTTCTTTTAAACGTTGCCAATGACCAGATCAACAAATGCTAGTTTCCTGTATTCAAGGAGATTCAATTTTATTAGAGGCAGTCAATAAAATTTTATAAGCAGAATAATTTAAAGAAATATGTTAAATTATCTTAAAGATAGTTATACTTTTACAGAAAAAGAACTTAGAGAAATATTTATACAATGTCTATTATTTGTAGAGTAATGAGCTAAACAAAATTATAAGGTAAAACACAATTACTGGCTTCCTAAAGATTAGGCTATCAGGATATGGCATTATTTGGAAAAAATAATTTTTTCCAAAAAAATTTGGGAAAATAATTTTATAAAAAATATAATAATATTTGGGAAGGGAAAAGAGTTCTTTTTAAAAGAAAAATATACAATATTTTTACTTTATTAAACACAGGAACAGTATCATCAAAATAAAGCACATCATTACTGAAGGAAATGGTCATGATTGATACTTTTGGTGACATCAACTAAAACAGAATCAATGAAAGTTTAGAGAGGATACAAATGTGACCAATTCAAGAACCAAACATAATTTTATACCATAAGTGATGAGACTGCTACCCACCTCAAGACAGGAAGGTCATAGATAGAAGGTATAGAATTAAGCATTTTTTGGACATCACTAACATGGGGATTTATTTCACTTAACTATGCCTATTTGATAAAAAGGATTTTATCATTCACTTTTATTCCTATTTGGGGAAAGTGAAAATAAGAGCAAATCAACTTTTGTTCATTGAAAAATATAATAATAGCTATTATTATTTTGTAAATTGAAGGGTACATGGAAAAATTTCAGATTGTAGAAAATATTGGGCAAAGAAGGAGTGAAACTGGGGAACTAAAGAAAAATAGGGATACTTTTTTTTCCCATTTCTAATAAAGATATGAAAAAAAGAAGGAATAGGTATAGCAATAGAAATATATGGGAGTTACTTGAGACATAAACTATTTTTTTTTCCTGAGTAGTGCTGTGAGAATAGTTTTAAAATAGAACAAATTCTTATATCCAGAGACTGATTAGGTGAAGGCTCTATTTAGGTATCAAAATTAACTAGATGACTCTTCAAAATTCCTTTGATATCTGTGATAAATCATTTAATATAAGAATAGATGGAATAATTCCCAAACATCAGAGATAAATAGAACACTAATTTAACATCTGCCCTAGAAATCCAAATACTATATATATATATATATATACACACACATATATACTTAAATGATTATAGCTCAATTTATTGCTAACTTAACATTAATGCAATGGAGTGAAAATATATCTGGATGTGAGTACCTCTCCCTACCACCCCACCACTCTCTCTCTTTTTCCTTCCTAATCTCTCTCTCTGTCTCTCTCTCTCTGTCTCTCTCTCTCTGTCTCTCTCTTCCTCTCCCCCTTTTGTTTTGTCTCTCTTTCTCTCTGTTTTCCTCTCTCTCTGTGGTTGTCTCTCTCTGTCTCTGTCTCTTTATTTCTCTGTCAGTCTCTGTTTCTGTCTGTTTTCCTCTATCTCTGTCTGTCTCTGTCTCTCTCTATCTGTCTCTCTCTCTCTCTGCCTCTCTCTCTCATTGCTTTTCTTTTGATAACTTTACAAACATGTTAAAACTCCAAACTAAGAATATTGTTTGAAAACACTTATCAGACAAATATCATATTTGAATGAATAGGAACTAATCAAAATTCATTAAAAAACAACGGCTTTATTCCAAAATTTAAGCTCTTCATTCACAGCTCAGAATTTTACTATTGTGCTTTTATTTGACTGGCAAACTTCATAATCACAAAGATCTAGAGACATTTACCTTTCTGAGAAGCAGGTTAAAGAAAATCTATAGCCATCACATCTACCTTTCACAATATTCTATAAAAAAATATAAACATGTGATTCATTTCTACTATAACACAGAATAGTATGCATAAATAAGAAAAATGTAGCTGAGTGTAATTTGAATAAGGAAAAAATGTAATTAAATTGTAATAGGAAAATATCTTGGATTTTTGGATTCTAATACCATAACCAGTGTGTTTTTTTCTGGTGTGTTTCACTAATTCCTAACATGATGTATCAGCTTTAAAAAAAAAAAAAAAAAAAAAACAGCCCACATTAGATCTGATAATGCATTTCATAAAATAATTTTTCCCCTTGACTTTTACTAATCATGATTAGAATTTATATTATGACAAGGTTAATATATTACTTTTATTTTCAAATGGTATAAACAGAGTAGCCGTATAAATAGAGTAACAGAAATAGGAATTATTCAAACTAGGGAATTCACATTTTGTTCAAATTAAGAATTACCTAATTTATAAGTACATTTTGTTATTTTTCAGAGATAAGCAATTTCCAGAACCCATTTAGTTTTATACCTTAACTGTACAATCATATTCTATTTTTAATCTTAAAAAAGTAGTAATGATAGTAAGAATGTAGTTGGATAGATTATTACTGTTTTCTAATTTTTCATATGCAAATGTTTAAACGATAACAACGACTTGTATAGAGAACCTGAAAATTTCCAAAGGAACTTAGTTCATCAGTGTATCATTGTTCAATCATTTCCCTGATTTTTCAGCCTCCATTTTACCCTAATTAGAGTTTTCTTGGCAAAGAGACTGGAGCAATTTGCCATTTCCTTCTCTACTTCATTTTATAGTTGGGAAAATGAGTTAAGTGACTTTTCCCGTCATACAGATACAAATACCGATACGCAAAATTCAAACTCACGAAGATGAAGCTTACTGATTTCAGGTCTACCACTCTATCTACCTTGCCATCTAGCTGTTCATCAGAATAGTGATTTTAGTAATGAGAATTTCCTCAATCTTTTTATACCACTATAATGCAATTAATTTATCACTTCTTAACTAAGTCCTAAATTGTTGCCTGAAATATCATACAAGCTAGGTGACTTGCCCAGAATAACATAACTTGTTAAGTGTCAGAGATAAGATATGATCTTTGTTCTCTTTAATGTTAGACCCAATATATTGTCTACTGTGCTATATTCTCTACACCAATTTATTTTAAAGTAATAAATGATTTGTTGTTTATATTCACTTTCTCAGTAAGCTTCCAACTGTAAATCCTCCAGTATTAATCTGTGAATTCATGTTTTTCTTGTTCATGTTTTTTTCCCTGACTGCATAATTTCTGTTAAATTATTGACACCATTGTCTAAAAAACAAAATTATAGATTGTTTCCAGCATCTTAATTATTACTTTCTTTCTGAATAACTAAGCAAAGAAATTAGGTGTTATCAGGTTCCTACGAAGCCTAGTCCTGTCATATTTAAGGACATCATCTCTTCTTTTTCTTCAAAATTACTGTATCTTCTTCCTCTGAATAGCAAGAATTATTATGTTCTTCATCATCCAAAGAATCCAGTTCTCATTCTCCAGATTGACATAGCTTATTTCAAATGTATTTCTTCCTGCATCATATAATTCTAGGTAAAAATCTAACATTTTTAATCTAATAGAAATTATAGTCTGCCATTTTCCTCTACTTTTCATATATTCATTCTTATTTTCAGTTGTTTTTTAAACAATAATTTTCTTTTTCAATTCCTTTCCCTCCATTATCTTTTACTCTTTTCCTCCTTGCTATATCTCTTATCCTTTCCTTTGCTTGCTACCACATTTTAATGAAATTATGTAATGATGAAATATGTACCAATAATCTTGAAAGAGTCCTGAATGGTAAGTATAGTTAGCAGAGAGAAATTGGAACTTTTATCAAACTGTGCATACCATTTAATCCAGCAGTGTTATTACTGGGCTTATATCCCAAAGACATCACAAAGAAGGGAAAGGGATCTGTATGTGCACGAATATTTGTGGCAGCCTTCTTTGTAGTGGCCAGAAACCGAAAACTCAGTGGATGCCCATCAATTGGAGAATGGCTGAATAAACTGTAGTATATGAATATTATGGAATATTATTGTTCGGTAAGAAATGACCAACAGTATGATTTCAGAAAGGCCTGGAGAGACTTACACAAAATGATGCTGAGTAAAACTAGCAGGGCAAGATCATTATATACTTCAACAACAGTACTATATGATGACCAATTCTGATGGACTGGCCATCCTCAGCAATGAGATGAACCAAATCAGTTCCAATGGAGCAGTAATGAACTAAACCAGCTACTCCTATCTCTGGGAGATGACTAAAAACCATTACATTGAATTCCCAATCTCTATATTTTTGCACACCTGCATTTTTGAGATCCTTCACAGGCTAATTGTACAATATTTCAAAGTCCAATTCTTTGTGCACAGCAAAATAATGGTTTGGTCATGTATACTTATTGTGTATCTAATTTATATCTTAATATATTTAACATCTATTGGTCATCCTGCCATCTGGGGGAGGGGATGGGGGGAAGGAGGGGAAAAATTGGAACAAGAGGTTTGGCAATTGTCAATGCTATAAAGTTACCCATACATATAACTTGTAAATAAAAGGCTATTAAAATAAAAATTTTTTAAAAATAAAATAAAAATTAAAAAAAAAAAACTAAAAAAAAGAGAGAAATTGGAACTTTGATGGAATTGTTTTTTGGGACAGACAGAGAGAAGATTCTGATGGGGATCAATTTAATTCTGTGGTTCCACCTTTTGTGGAGGTTATCCAATCAGAAATCCAAATTTTGTCAAACCACTGAGGCTGAACTTTAGTGGAGGTCTTGAGCAGCCTTACCTTGCCATGTCCTTTCAGAAAGCCCAGTCTTTTCCCTGAGGTTAGATTTTTCCCTATAGATTTAATTAGGGCCAATGTCATGCTTGTCTCATGGTGTTCTTCCCATCACTCTTCTATGCCACATGGGTCCCTCCTAACTCCATTATGTTTCTCAAAACTACTTCTCCTCCTTAGAGCTAACTAACTCTTTTTAGGGTGCTAAGTTCCTGTTAGGATTTAACCTGCCAGTTTAGGGCTTACCCCAACTTCATGGGATGTTCCCTTTCTGCTGGTGTCCCAAATGGAATATTATATTCCAAATGAAGTATGATAAAGGCTTATATTGAGACCATTATATTCCTTTTTCTTAAAGCTTTATTCCTTTTAATGAATTGTGAGTTCCACTAAGGAACTTGTCTTTTCTGTGCTCTCCCACTCTAATTCATATTTACCATTTTTGATGTCTATTGTATCTTTTCATTTTGTCTATAATCTTTTCTCCTAAATAAACCTACCTTTAGCCAAAGAGAATGACTATTGTGAATTCTTCACATGATCAAACCCTAAAATTTGATGCCTACCATCATCTGGTGTCTATATCAGCCATATCAATCTGATTAGACAAATGATATAAAATGCTTATTAAGATTTCTAAAGTGAACGAATTATTGGGAAATATTTATTAAGGACTTACTATGCTCCAGATACTATGATAAGCAATAGGGATACTTATTATCTTACTTACAAAAACAAATTATTTAGCAAAAAATACTCTACTCTCAAAGAGCTCACATTTCATTTGGGGAAGACAATGCAACGTTTTTCCAGAACAATGTCACTACTGCCACTACATTCTAATTTTGGGGATACCTAGATTAAATCAAATATATGAAAAGAAATGTGTATTGCAATTAACGATTGTGAATATGTTGAGGGACTGAATTTTTAATTCTGTACTGGGGGAATCTCACTTCTTTTGAGATTTCTACTTTGGAACAGCTTTAATTATTAGGAAGCCTATATTGATGTTAATATTATATTTGCCATTTTTCAACTTAATTCATTATTCCTGGTTCTTCCCTCTAATGTCAAATAGAATAAGTCTAATTCATCTGAAGAATTATTCTTTTAGATCCTTGGAGATACCTATTGAGTCTCTCTCCCCTCAACCTTCTCTTTCCTATTTTCTATAAGAAGCCTTAGCATTTTCCAGGCTTGGTATTCTTTCTCTTTATCTTCACAAGACATGAACTCAAATTCTTTTATCATGCTGCTATCCTCTACTAGCTATTCCATTATTAACACCCTTCTTAAACCATGATACCCCAAACAGAATATAATATTCTAAATGAAGTATGACAAGGGAAGGGTATATTGAGATTATTATATTCTGTTCCTGAAAACAATATTCCTTTCACTGAAATACAAGAAATTTTTGACTTCTCTATTTTACTGCTGAGTAAAAAAATGTCAAGCTTTCAGTTCACCTAAATTCCCCCTTTTTTTCAGAACAATTGCTATCTACCTAATATATGCTTCTTAGGTTGATTTTAAGCATGCACACACACATCTGTATATGTGTGTATATGTATACATATGTGTGTCTCTATATATAATATTTTATATGTACATATGTGTATATATTGCTCAAGTGCATCTTTATTACTAAGATAGTCATGTTATAAGATTTAGTTCACTATTCTAGAAAATCAAAATCCATTTGTTTTACAGTACATTAGCTTGCCCTCCCTGCTTTAAGTCATCTGCTAAATTAATGAACATATCATTTCTGCCATTGTCTTAATTGATAAGAATATTATATAAGGTGAAGCTAAGCACAGAATCTGAAGGTATTCCCTCTGGCCAAACTGACAATGAACTATTGACTTCCTTTTGGTCATCCAAACCTGACTCACTTTCTCCAAACCTCTTCGCAATTTTCCCACACTTCAAAAAGGAATTTTGCAATGATTGAAGTATATTTAGTATTATATGCACAATAAAAGACAGATTCTCTGAAAGGCAAAACCTTTTATGAATAAATATCTGATAAAGAATATTCTGATATTTAGTTCACTCATCCAGTGTTCCTCCCCATTATCTACAGCAAGATCAAAAACAAACTTGTAAGCTTGTGACAATGAATCCTAGGAGAAGGAGCCAAACTGACACTGTGATGCTGCCTGAATATCCCAGCACCTTGTAACCTGAAAGAAATAGCAGATGCTGATAATGTCTGACCACAAAAAATAAAAACAAGAAAAAAGAATAAAACAATTTATCTGACTGAAAACTTGTTGCCTGTAGGATGGGGCCCTTCTGTAAGACAAGTGAATTAATTATTAAACAGTATTTGAGGAATAAGGAAAAAAGGAAAAGGAGGAATTTGGATTGGTAACTGTTTTGAGCTTGAAGGAAGGGGTACTGAAATCTAGCTGGGGATGTTTTTCCCCACAGACAATGGATAGAACCAACACAGAGAACCCAGGTAAGTAGCTAGACCAACAACAAATACCCAATACTCCCCAACATGAAAAGACTAAGGCAGCGCTGCATCTCCTCTTAATCTGAGGGACAATCCACTGAGATGGAAGAATGATTGATAGGGGAATTTTTGTTGTTTTTAAGTATCAAACACTGACGTTATCAAAAGAAAAGATCTTAGTAAAATTTCAGTGCATAACTATAAATTAACAAGAAAAGACTGGATGACTACATGCTGGGTTTGATTTATAGCAGATAGTTATTAATTTTCAAAAATTAGGTTAGATAACCTTAGAGGTACTCGTCCACTTTGGAGATTCTTTCAAGATTAGTCAATCTATATATAGGAAGTAGCCATAGAAATTAAGTGTTTTACTTATTGAACTATATGGAATATATATAATTATGTACATTTATCAATAATTATAGGGTAGTTATTTTTCTATAGAAGATTATGAATAAAATTTATTATTCCTCTTAAATACATTGATGTCTCTACAGCTCTCAGTAATAGTTACTTAAAGCATGTCTAGACTAAGTACAAAGATAAAACAAAGCAGAAATAGAAAATCTAGATTCCAAATATTTGTGCCACAGATTTGTATCAATATTTGGATGGCACTCTTTATAATAAATTGTATTCTATATTTCTCGAGACAATTGCTGAATAGCAAGATGAAAAGCTAGATATTTTCAAACACACATACACACAGAGGAAATATATATATATATATGTATATATATATATATATATAGCTTTCTTCATTAGCATAAAAACAAGTTCTCATTTATTATTTTTCTGATTAGTTTAGACTGTTTGCCACCTTGCTATATTTATCCAATAAACAGAATTCAAGGTTTTGACCTTCAGCATTACAAAGTATAAATTATTTTTTGTCATACTTTGAATGGCAAACTTTATACTACTATGTGTTCCTTTAGACGTAATGGCAAAACAGTTACAATTTTTTTTTAATTTATGAAAGTAAGTAGGACAGGATCAATATTTTATGTTTGAGATTATTAAATTTCCACTAAAGGTTCTATTAATCAAAAAAGACCTATACAGGTAGACTGCATTCTTGCTGTTTCTAACCTGCTAAGTCAGGGAAAGCACTATATTTTATGCAAGGTAGACAGCCACCATAGAAATATTTGTGTTAGGTCAGTTTTTGTATTTGTTTTTATGTAGATTAATGAAGTGTCTAATCATTCTCCTTTCCCTCTATTTTTATGACAACAAACTGAACAGAAGTAAGATAAAGCCAAAATTTCTTCTAAGGAAACTACTAGGGTCACATACATTGATTACCTTTTTACAAACAGAGAACATGTTTAAAAAAAAAAAAAAAAGATTTGCTTGCTTTTCAAGCAAGTCTTAGTAATTATTTTTTAAGGCGAAGACTATATGGAATAAATATACTGATTAAGAACCTTACTCATTCTTAAGTTCTTGCCTCCTATGTCTTTATTAATTGTACTCGGGGGGAAAATTATTTTCAAATAAGACAAATTACTCTTAAGTTATTCTTTCCTTTTTATTTTTTATTTTTGGTGGTGGGAAGATGGGACAGAAGAAAAATTCGCTTTAGATATATTATTCATGTTTACCAGAGATCTACAAATCTCCAGAAATTAATATCATTTTGTTCTCAAGTCCACACAGTGATGAAATAAAGAAAAAATAGGGTATCAGGCATAGATAAATAGTGTAGGCCATTCTCCTCCTCCATCTCCCACTCTTAAATTAACATTAAATTCTTCTCTAATTTAGAGAAATTGATTACCATTCCATACTGTTCTACATTTCAGTTCTCTGGTCTCTGGTACTTTGAAAAGAAGTAAAGCTTAAGTAAAGTAAAATAAAGATTAAAATAATCAATCATATGTGTGTGTGTGTGTGTGTGTGTGTGTGTGTGTATTAGATGTATAAAGAGGAAACTATATAAAATATTTTGTTTAGAACTATAAGGATCTTCAGAAATCATCCAGCCCTACTTTTTCATTTTAAAAAAGTTCAGGTTCTTTCTCTATTGGCTGAATTTTATTAATCAAGAATTTCCCCAAGTTTTGGATTTATTATGATCCTGACCAATAGAGAAGAATGAATCATAACAAGCATGATTTAGTATTTGGGGCTCATTTCCTTGTCAGTCAAGTGAGCAGTTCATATGTGAACTTCATCAAGTAGTTATATATGTTCCACCAAGTGGACAAAATGGTAGCATTACAGTAACCTGAAAAAAAAAATTTGTTATTCATGTTAACAGTACATTGAGTAGCTTTCTTTGTCCTTCAATATAATATACTATAATATAGCACATAACAGCTATATGTCTACTAAAATATAACATTTCCCATATTAAAAAAAATCAATATGAGCAGGAGACTAATGGATGCCATTTTGAATGTTAAATTAAAAGTTCAAAAAATCATGGAACAGTTAGAAGGCAGTTTCTAAGAAAATTAGAATTCACTTGCTGTTGCAATGGAAAGAGACTCAGAGACAGGAAAACTGAATTTTAGTCTTTGTTCTGTGATGCTCTAGGGGTTTGACCTTGGGGCAGTTATTTATCTCTTTATACTTGGATTTCTTCAACTATAAAATGAAAAGGCTGAGCTATTCATTTTTAATGTGTCTTCCAGGTCTATTTTATGATCTAAAACTCACATACATACTCTATCATTTATCAGTCATATTCATCTTCTCCCCCTTCATTAAATATTCTTTTCCTCCCCCATGTAAGACAAATATGTCTTAAGGATGATTATCATCTAGGGAGAGCTGCATATTTAATGCAACTTGCTAAGCAGTAAATACATTTCAACTTAATCATTAAATTTCACCATAGCTTACAGATAGGAACTTCTTCACCCTCACCTGCAATACTAAGCCTCCAAGATTAAATAGAAATGCTTATCCAAATACGCTTGCAATAAATGACATTCTACTTCTTGTATTTCTACGTTAACTTGTTACCAAACTTAATTAGCATGCATAAGGCACTGTGGCTCCCACACCTGCATCAGCACTTTATATGGTAGTATCAGTTCACTTGATTCATATTCCTTTCCATGCATTTTGTTATTAATGCAAATTATTTATTAATAGTGCCTATCATGAAAATCCCAGCCTATTTTTAGGTCTGTAAGTTTGAAAGTCTATTCCTGTATGCAGTGGTAGAATTTTTCATGACATGCTGAGCATTTATTTACAGCCAGCTGTCCAGGTTCTGAAAGAGCTCTGTTAACACAAACAAGACCTCAGGTTCTTTTCATTTACTGTCTGATGAAATTCAGATAACAGTATGCATGCCAATGAAGTACCAATGCATTTTTTTATGTATTTTCATCCTTTTAAACTCTAATAACATCTATATTTCCTGAGTTTATTTAACAGTATTCAATCCTGAAAGTATGCCATCTTAGTACCTCCTGTGATTAGCCTTATACTATTTGTTTGATATGACCTTCTGATGAATTTAGACATTTCCCAAGTCATAAAGAAAGAAGACCAATTTTGTTCTGGTAATAGAATCAATTTTTTGGTTGGTGAGACAGAAGGAAAATTTGCTTTAGATATATTATTCATGTTTACTAAAAATGAGCACACATACCATTCATTTAAAAAAAAGTTTAAAATTTTCCTAAACCTAAATATTTCCATAAAAAAGTTTTATTTGATTTAAAATAATATTTTAAAAGATTACACACACATCAACCATTCATTTAATTTAGCAAACATGCATGAAATTATCAGTTTCCAATTCGTTAAAGCTCAACTTCATGGAATGAAAATCACCCTAGTTTCTTGACACTTGGTTCTACTGCATCATAAAAAGCTATTAAGAAAGGGAACTCTATCTAAGTTCAATAGGTAGTACAATATAAGCTCTGGGAAAAAAGGTCTTGATCAATGTACAAAGGGTAAAAGATTATCTAGTCAACTTCCTCATTTTACAGAGATGGAAACCATGACTCTGTGATTAAATGATTTGTCACACAAAAAAGGCTAGCAAGTGAAGAAATTTTAGCCAAAGAAACTCATGACATGTGGAAAGATTTTGTTTGTATCACTAATTTTATCCATTCAAAAATGGCAAAGCATGTGTATCATCTCACATATCAAATTTATTTAAATAAGGGGAAAATATTTTGTAAACTTTTGAAGTAAAAAGTATTATTAAGCATTATAGTGAAGCGATTTTTTAAAATCAGTTCATATGTTAATTTACATTTCTTCTAAATAACACAGATCATCAATCATAATTTCTTAATATTGCAAAAATTTTGGTATTTTCTCCTACCCAAATGATCTTTCTATACTTTTGACTAGAACTTCAAAAACTTATTTTTATATGCTAACAATAGAGTTCTTGTTTTTTTTAATATACTTTTGTTATTTTCAGAAGAAAATCTCAGATTCCAAAGGGCTTTTGATTACATTCTGAAATATTTGACAAATATTTGTTCTGATTAAGAATTTAATGTGGTTTGTCACATGACATAATATTATAGATCATTTAAATTCTTGACATAAATAAAATGACTATTTAATACTTATAAATCTTAAGAGTTCCAAAAAGGTAAAAGGAAATGATTTAATGAGAATTCTTTCAAGTACACTTAGAATTTTATTCAGATTTTTAAAGAGAACCTCTTCTGAAAATGATTTATGAATAATAGTTCAGCAACAAACAAACAAATAAAATCTAGTGAAAGACTCCACATTCTGTAGACACTACAACTGATTAATGAGAGAAATGAGGGTCCACAATAAGAAACAATTTTTTTATTAATCTGAGAGATTGCCAGTAAAAATGATTTCCTTAAATCACAAATGGGCTTAATGTAATCCACAGATTTGGCCTCCCAGCAAGATAAAATGTTCATCAATTCAACAAGTATTTATTGTGTGTCTATTATGTGCGCCACACTGTTTGTCAGGGAATCCTAGAACAAGACAGCATAAGGTATTACATGTTCTGGAAGAGCTCAGAGACTTGTTAGGAAGACAAGATAAAAACATATTCCTGTTAGAAGACATTGCAAAATAATATGTAACCAAATGTTAGGTTGTCTAGTTGAGGAGTACTCAGAATACTCTATGGAGTTGGCAGGACTTCAGCCCTGTAGTTTCTACTTTCATAACATCTCTCACATGAATTTCCATTCCATTCATCTTAGTTCATTCTCCTATTATCTATCATCTAAATCACTAAAACAACTTAATAAGGCCTGGAAAGATTTACATGAACTGATGCTGAGTAAAACAAGCAGAACCAGGAATACATTATACACAATAACAGCAAAAATGTGCAATTATCAACTATGAAAGGCTTGATTCTCCTCAGTGGTTCAGTGATCCAAAGAAGTCCCAAATAGACTTTGGTCAGAAAATTTCATCTGCATCCAGAAAAATAACTAAGGGGACTGTATGTAATTTAATAATGCTACGTTCATTTCTTTTGTTCTTTTTTTTTTTTTTTTTTTAATCTCTCCCTTGGTTCTTCCCTTTTGCTCTGATTTTTCTTTCCCAACATGATTCATAAAGCAATGTGTATTAAAAATAAATAAACTTACAGGGAAAAAAAAACCTTCTTAATTGGTTTTTCTGATTCAAGCTTTTACCACTCCAATCCATGCTACACTAAAGTCAGAGTAGTTTTATCCCAAGTGTCCCTGGGCTCCCATTTCCACAATCAATCAAATCCAGTGGCTTCTTACTACCTATAAGATACACAGCTTAACTCAACACTTATTTTTCTAGTTTCATTAGACATTATTCCCCCTCACATTATAAAATCCAAATAAATTAGCCCTCTTTCTGTTCCTCATTTGTTGATATTCCATTACTTATCTCTGTCTTTGCATTGAATCATTCCATGCCAAGAATTACCTATTCCTTTACCTCTGCCTCATAGAATCTTTGTCTTCCTTTAGAATATGAGCTCCTTTGTGGGCAAGGTTCTTCATTTTTATCTCTAGAACTTAGCATAGTTTCTGGTACACAATCAGTATTTAATAAATGCTTGCATACTAACTTCTGCATGATTTCTCTTTTGATTTCCCCAAATATTAGTGTTCTCTCTACTAAACCACCTTACAATAACTCAAAAGCAGACTACAGGCTGGTTTGATCTGGTGGCCATAGTTTGTCAAGTCTAAGATCAAATCTCCATTTAATACAAAAATCACTTTTATAGCATCCTTTACAGATGAGAATCTATCATCTTTAAAAATATCCAATGCTAGGGCTACCTGGTTGAAGCAGAAACAGGAGGCTTCTCCACTTCCAGCATTTTCTAAGGGGAAGCAGCAAGATTTTGCCTTTAAGATATTGAGGTTTTGTCCTTTCTGCTGCTGTTGGGATGGGAATCTCCACCAGCCTTTACATTATTTAATCTTCATTTCCAGACTGAAAAGCCAGATTATGGAGTGAAGGCCAAGCTGGGAAAAAGGAAACATTTCACCAGATTCCATCTTTCTCAGAAACTCTCATGAGCCCATCTCCATTTGTTCATCTCCAGTTATGTTGAAGGTGGGAGAATAAAAAGGTGAATAGAAAGAGTGAAGTTTCCATTCACCAGAGAAAAGAGGGATATAGAGCCTTTAGAAATTGATGCTTGTTACCTTTTTTTTCCTCCATTGTCCTTATACTCACCTTTATTCTGAAATTACCCTGTCAAGGTAAAATTGTTTTTATTGTTTTCCCTGGGGCATGGCTTAGGAAACTGTGTGTGTGTGTGTGTGTGTGTGTGTGTGTGTGTGTGTGTGTGTGTAATTTTAAGTGAAATTATATGAGTTAAATTTTTGGCAACACAAACAGCTATAGTTGCAGAGTCTTATCTTTAGTCAAATCTAATTCTTAACAAAGAGATGGGGATGGGTGGAGCCAAGATGGGGGAGAGTACACATGTTTTTTTTCTGACCTTCTACAACCCTCAGCCCAATGAGCAAATCCAGCCTCTGAATCAGCTCTGGACCAGCAGAATCCACAAATATTGGGAATGCAACAAATTACCAGCAGATGACAATTTCAAGGATCTCCAGAAAAGGTCTGTTTTAATTGGGAATGGAGAGAGATGGGCGAAGCACAAGAAGGCTGAGTACAGACACCAGCGCAGACAGAGCAGAGTTCCAGGGTGGTGCAGACTTAGCATGACAGAGAATCTAGGGTGAGGAATCTACAGTAGCAGTGTTGGTAGATCAGCAGAGAAGATATAAAACATCTGACACAAACACAAAAGACAAATAGTAAACCACCAAATGCCAGAATCTCAAGGGATCTGGCAATGCCCACCCAGCATGAGAAGGTGATTCAGCACTGACCCAGTGCAGCTATGGCCACTTATAGAGGAAGCCACCACTTGTAGAGGAAGCTTGGAAAATCTCCTCTGCCTTAAAAGCAGACCTTAACTTAAAAAAAAAAAAAAAAAGTAAACAAGTAAAAACTCTGAAAATAGACAGTTTTTATGGTGAAAGAGAAGAACAGATTTCAAACCCTAAAGAGATTAAAAGCAGATTGTCTTCAGATGAAACCCCAGAAGGTATTATAACCTGGTTCCCATCACACAAGGCTCTCCCAGAAGAAATTTAAAAGAATCTTAAAAGAGAGAGAGAAGAAAAATGGGGAAGGAAATGAAAATTTTGCAATTCAAGAGAAGCACAAAAAGGTAAAAAAGAAAAGAGGATTTGGAAAAGGAATATTACTCATTAAAAGATAGATGTGATAAAATGGAAAAAGAAAACAACTCCCAGAAAAACAGAAATTGTGAAATGGAAAAAGAAAACAACTCCTTAAAAAACATAATTTGTGAAATAGAAAAAGAAAATAACTCCTTAAAAAAATAGAATTTGTAAAATGGATAAAATTCCATAGAACAAAACAACTCATTTAAAAATTCAATTGGACAAATACAAAAAGAAGTAAAAATATATATATGAAGAAAATAATTCACTAAAATTCAGAACTGAACAAATGGAAATGAATGACTCAATGAGACAACAAGAATCAGTCAAGCAACTCCCCCCTGCCCAAAAAATACAAAAAAAATGTAAAATATATAATTGGAAAAACAACAGACCTGGAAAATAGATCTAGGAGAGACAAACTAAGGATTATTGGACTCCCTGAAAACCATGATGAAAAAAAGAGCCTAACATTATTTTTCAGGAAATCATCAAAGAGAATTGCCCAGATATCATAGAATCAGAAGGTAAAATAACCATTGAAAGAATTCACTGAACACATCCTGAAAGAGACCCAAAAATTAAAACACTAAGGAATATTGTGGCTAAATTTCAGAACTATCTGACCAATATAAAAATATTATAAGCAGCCAGAAAAAAAATTCAAATACTGAGGAGCCACAATAAGAATTACTCAGGACCTAGCAGCTTCTACTTTAAAAGATCAAAGGACCTGAAATTTGATACTCCAAAAGGCAAAGGAACTTGGAATGCAGCCAAGAATAAATTACCTTGCTAAACAGAGCATTTTCTTTCGGAAGAAGATAGACATTCAATGAAATAGGTGAATTCCATTTATTGCTGATGAGAAGACCAGAGGTAAACACAAAATGTGATATCCAAATATAGAACTCAAGAGAAGCATAAAAAGGTAAAAAGAAAAGAATATTGAGAACTGTATTTCTATTATAGGTATACATAGAGAGTGCATGTATAATCTGATTTTACTGTTATGGTATAAAAAAGAAACAAGAGGTAGAAAGGGGGATGTACTAGAAAAAGGGGAAAGTAGAGGTAAAATGAGGGAAATTACATCTTAGGAAAAGGCAAAGAAAACCTATTATAATTGAGGGAAAGAAGAGAGGGTGATGAACATTGTGTGAATCTTACTCTCATCAGAATTTCCTCAAAGAAAGAATATCAGACATATTTGATTTACAGAGAAACTTCTCTCACATTATAAAAAAAGTGGGAGGAAAAAGGGAAAAGGGAAAGGAAAATAGAAGGGAAAACAGAAATAGTAGGGCAAAGGTATACAAAAGTGGGGAAAGTCTATAAAGGGGGAGGTCTGCTTGAGGCAAATAGTGCTTATAAGTAAAATACTCAGGAGAAAGGAAAGGGGAAAAGGAAAGAGAAAAGTGTATTTTGGAGTTAATAAGATGGCAGGAAATACAGAATTAATATTCACAATAAAGGTGAATGAGATAGACTCTCCCATAAAGTATAAACAGACAGCAAACTGGATTAAAAGTGAGAATCCTACAAAACTTTGTAGGATTGTTTGTAAGAAACACATATAAAGCATATCAATAGATAGAGAGTAAAGGTAAAAGGCTGGAGCAGGAGCTATTATGCTTCAGGTGAAGTAAAAAAATCAGAGATAGCCATCCTGATCTCAGATCAAGCAAAAGCAAAAATTGAGCTAATTAAATGAGATAAGGAAGGAAACTATATTTTGCTAAAGGGTACCATAGATAATGAAGCAATATCAATTAAACATATATGCACCAAGTAGTGTAGCATCTAAATTCCTAAAGGAGAAGTAAAGAGAGTTGCACAGAGAAATAGACAGCAAAACTCTAAAAGTGGGAGATCTCAACCTTGCTCTCTCAGAACTAGATAAAACAAAGAGATCCCTTCCCCTGCCACATAAGACAAGTGGTACTTCCTCAGCTATCCCCTAGAAAACACACACACACACACACACACACTATCATTTCCTAGGTGCCCTCTATATCTGAGATCTTTTATGCTTCAAAAGAGGAATAATAATTCAAGGCAGAATTCAAAGGTCATTCTTTTACTTTAAATATTATCATTCTTCTGAAAATCAGTTTTTTTTTTTTTCCTCAGTGTTACAACTATGATGCAATATTTGATTCATTAGCTATTTAAGAATATACCAGAGAGAACAATTTTCATTTTTGAGGGGAGCTATTTAAAATTTAATATGCTTTTGAGTATAAATATCATTGGATAATAAATATAAGCAATAAAATATTACATTTTTAAAAAGTAAAAATTATAAATGAAAAATTTAGTGAAAAAATATTCAATATCCAATTACCTGTACTTAGAGTTTATAGAACCAAAGGAAGAAAAGTTAAAGATTTCCTGGCCTGAAATAAACTCTTCATTAAGAAACCAGTGGTTAATTTTAAAAATAATTACATAGTAAAAATGTGGAGGGAGATCTAAAATATTTTAGTTCTTCTAGTAATGAGTGAAGCTAATTAGATCCTGGGAAAATCATTACCTTCATATTAAAAATATTGGACAGTATACTGAAAAGATTAGTAGCTTAGATACTTAAACTTTTATTAAATAATACCCAAGTACATTACCTAAAATTTAAGATTGTCTTTACAAGGGTTGCTATAGCACATGATTGTCTATTGTAAGTATAAAGGGCAAATATCTATCTATGAATAGAAATTCAATAATTTAAGTGTTTAAAAAAAAAATCTGTTGTACCTTATAAAGGCCAATAACTTTCTTCATAACAAATAGTAGAAATCTAAGACACATCATTGGAAATAAAATTAATATTAGGGATATAAATGTAGTAAGAAGGATTTTATAACTAACATTTTAGACAAATACAAATCATTTAATTAATTTCTATTAAAAATCCTACTAGTAACATACTTTGAAATATTTATTTCCAAAAGACGGTGGGAAATCATATTAATCATAACTCAATAATTTAGATTTTATTTGTCATATGTTTTTAATATATTAGACACTTTAATGGCAACATGATATAACTAAGTTGAATATGTAAACAAAAGTCATCCCAAAGTTCAAATATTTCTGCCAATTTTTTCTCTATTTTTAATCTGGTCACTTTTGTGAAATAGAATAGAAATTTTAGCAGATTTTTCTTTTTAAGTAGTTTTCTTTTTCTTTTTTTATTATTGCTAAAGTTTAAAATTTGATAACCTATTTTTTATAGACTTGCAACAATTCAGTAAAAAATACTCCTTTGTAAAAATAAATATTTAGCAATTAAATGCAAAAACTTGAACAAAGAATCAAAGAAGGTTAGACATGAAAGAGATCCTTATAATTATTTTAGCGAATCAATTCATTTTACAGGTGACTAAGCTGAGACTCAGAAGGACAAAATGACTTTTAAAGGCACACATGTGTCCTTCCTTACAGAACTTTTATGTATAAAATAACACTGCTTTTTTGACTCTCAAATATTGCTTCAAGCATATCAATGCATTTTTTGGTTCTATTTTAAAAATATAGTAAAGGATTAGAAATTAGTAATACTGTTATAAATCAATGTTTATCATCATTTTATTTAAATAAAGCAAAACAAAATTTCTTTTGACAGATGGTATGCCTAAAAATATACTAAACACAATCATATACCCTTTAATACAAAAACTGTTTGCATAAAAAGGGTAAATTATGATATGTCTGACAAGCTTAAAATTTCATATTAAAATTCAATATATTCTGGTGAAGAATTTAAGTGGAAGAATATCTAGATGCCTTTTTGTAAAATTTTTCATTCCTCTAGAAGACTTTTGCAGGAAAGGTAAAAGGAAAAATAGCATGTAACATACAACTATGATCAAAAAGGGGGTTAGAATGTATTCTTCTCATGTAACTGTCACTACAAATCAAAGCTGGACATGTCTCAAAATATTCTTGTATGAAGAATGTTGGGATGGGTAGATAAGTGAAGCATTTAGGGGAAGTATATAAATGATAGTGCTCTTAGAGGCCTCAAATTGAGTACAACTCAGTACTTCTGATTCAATATTATTTTTTCTCATTTCCTTTTCTTTTTAAGAGTCAGGAAAGAACTTAACAAAAATAACCTAGATTTGAAGGAAGAAGTTATATAAAACCATGGAGATGTCTCTTTAGCTGACTAAGGGTAAAGAAGATAAACTTGTTCTTTTTATTCGTCAATTTGTTTTTGTTTTTATTATTGATTTCTCCTTTTCCCAAAAAATAAGAAAGAAAAGAAACAAACAAAATCAAACAAAAAATATCTTGTGCTATTCAGAAAAAGCAGCACAGATATCTTTATCATTCAAGAGTTCTGGAATTAGAACTTGTTTAGACACTGCCTTTTGTAATGGAAAAGATTCTTTTAGCTTTGTAGGAATGTTTCTGCTACATCCTTTTTTTCTCAGTATTTTAGATAAATTGCTAAGCAAGCACAATGTAACCTTCCTTGGTGAATTTATCTATGGGAATATTCACATAAGCTTGAAATTTATATGGCCCTGAAGAGTACACTATTTTCCTCTCTTAATCAGACTTTTAAGTTGATAGTTATTCTTTTAGAACTTAGCTTAGAGTTCTTTTAGAACTCTTTTAGAATTAGAACTTCCCCTAATGCTTCACTTATCTACCCATCCCAACATTCTTCATACAAGAATTTTTTGAGACATGTCCAGCTTTGATTTGTAGTGACAGTTACATGAGAAGAATACATTCCAACCCCCTTTTTGATCATAGTTGTATGTTACATGCTATTTTTCCTTTTACCTTTCCTGCAAAAGTCTTCTAGAGGAATGAAAAATTTTACAAAAAGGCATCTAGATATTCTTCCACTTAAATTCTTCACCAAAATATACTGAATTTTAATATGAAATTTTAAGCTTGTCAGACATATCATAATTTACCCTTTTTATGCAAACAGAGAAAGATCTTTTAGATCTTTAGAAAGATAGAACTCTTTTAGATAGAGTAGACACTATTTCTTGAATGTACAATACTGATTCATACAGCATATCTTTTACACTGTTGCATTTGGACAAGAAATTGTGATTGCTAAAGTAAAATTTTTTTCTTTTTATATTGCTGGTGACCTTCCCTAGCTAAATATGTGTGTACGTATGTATGTATAAACATATAAATACACACAAATTTAACAATAATACTTTTTGAAAATATTAGATAAGAATATTGAATGATTTCAATATACCCATTTTCTGGGATGTTTTTCTAAACCGAATTTGTTAGTGGAATTTTATTTCCTAATTTATCAAGCCTATATGTGTATATATATATACAATACACACATATATACACCCGCACACAAATTTGGATCTCTGAAATAAAAAGATTATCAGTAGTAGTAGCAGTAGTAGTAATAGCAGCAGCAGCTGAAGTAATAATAGTACTATTAGTTGTAGAATTAACTCATTTGAATACTTTTAGTTATAGATTTATTAAATACTAGAAAAATTTACATTGATTCCAAGGAGTCTTTCCACCCCAAATGTATATCTGGTTAAAAGACATCAAACACTATTGCAAAGGAAAGGTCAGTCTTCAAAACAGGAAAAAATGACTCCCATCCATGGAATAATATAAGATAATGTCATAAACTGAAATACTTTAGTACTTTTATTTATGTGAATAAAACCAGAAATGATCCTTGAAGTCATTGTGTTTTTCCTTGCAATTATTGGTATTTTCCTTTAAATAATTGTGGAGAGATGAAGAGGGGTATCATGCAAAAAGAATTCTTATAGATTCTAAAATATAACTCATTTGCACTCAAATTTTTTTCCCAATTACAGTTTTTTTTGATGGCATCACAATTCTCCATTACCCAGGTTAAAAAACCATTATCTTCCCAAAGGGCTATAAAACTTGCATACTTTTTGACCCAGAAATGCCACTACTGAGTCTGTATCCCAAGGAAATCATAAAGAAGGGAAAAGGACCCACATGTACAAAAATGTTTGCAGCAGTTCTTTTTGTGATAGCAACAAATTGGAAAATGAGTAGATGTGTATTAATTGAGGGATGACTGAATAAGTTGTGATATATGAAGGTAATGGAATATTATTGTACAATAAAAAAATGACGAACACGCTGATTTTAGAAAGACCTGGAAAGATTTATATGAATTGATGCTGAATGAAACATGCAGAATCAGAAATGCATTATATAGAGTAACAGCAAAATTGTGCAATGATCAATTATGGATTATTTGATTTTTCTCAGTGATTCATTGATCCAAGGCAATCCCAAAAAACTCTGGAAAGAAAATGCTTCCGCATCCAGAAAGAGAACTATAAAGATTAAATGTAAATAAGCACATGGTATGTTCACTTTTTTTTCCTCTCCTGTGGTTTTTTTTTCTCTTTTGTTCTGATTTTTCTCTCAACATGATTCATAAAGAAATGTGAATTTAAAAAGTTACTATACATGTCTAACCAGAAAAAAAGTTTTTAAAAAAGAAAATCATTGCCTTTTATTTCTCCCTTACTTCCTAAATCTAACTAGTCACCTATATTTCTTAGGTTGATACTTTTTTCTAAATGCCTCTCTTTGTCTCTTTTCTCTTTCTTCTACAATTTATGCTTCCCAAAGTTTCTATCTCATCACCTTCTGGTTCAAAAATGTTCAATAGCTTCTATGACTGTATGTCAACTTATATTTATGAAGCAATGCAATATTTGCAAACCTCACAATAATCTTGTGCTACACAAACCTTTATTGAGAAAACTGAAGCTTAGAGAGTTTAAATGAATTGCCAAATTTGATCTTCTGATCCTATGATTATTCATCAGATTTCTATTTAATGCATTTCCACTGATATTTTAGTTAGATCATTCTTTAGTAAGCTTTTCTTTTAAAAGATATCTGGATAACAAGATTGAAATACAAGGCCCCATAGAACTTAAAAATGTGGAGAAAGACTAAATAAACGCCAAAATATTATATTGGTGCTATATTGCCCCAACTTCCTACTCCTATCCCTGTCTCTCTGTCTGTTTCTCAGTGAAACAAAAAAGAAAGTAGATGTCCTTCTTTTAGGAATATTACTAAACAAAGTATATTACATGAGGCTGGCACTGTGATGCAGTATTTGGACATCGGATTTGAGACTGTGAAGACTAGGATTCAAATCTTAATTTAGATATTGACTATTTTATTTAATGAATTTATGCCTCACTTTCCACATTAATTAAATGAGAGGGCTGAGCTCAATGGTCTCTACAATCCCTTGAAGTTTTAAGTGCTGTGATTCTATGATGATAATAGAATATTACAATAGCATAGAAAATAACAAATATGAAAAATGCTAGAATTCATGGGAAAATATACATTTGTACAATTAAATTGCAATTTATATAAGTAAGAGCAGGAAAACAATATGTATAGTTGCATTATTTACTTCCATTCCATAAGGGACTTTGTCTCCAAATAAAGATAAACTGATTTGAATATGGCAAATATTTAAGTGTAAACATCTACACAAAGATCCTTAGACTTAACTGTGAACCTATAATCTCTCTCCTTTTCCCTCTTCATCCATCCCTCTCTTTCTCTTTTTCTCTCTGTCTCTGTCTCCCCTGCATCTGTTTGTCTCTCTCTGTTTCTGTCTTTCTCTGCCTCTGTCTTTATCCCTCTCTTCTGATACAGAGGCTTCAGTACTACACAAAACTTTTAAGCATCAATATTTTTTTCAGTGATGTTAAACATTTACAAGTACTGTGATACAATTATTTCTAAACAATCAAATGTCAGGTCACTCAAAAGACAATGGAAAGATAAATAATAGTTATGAGTAGATAATAGTATATTATTGACGAAGAATTGCTCAAGAGAAGCAAAATAAAAGATACGATTAAAAAACTTGATCAGAAAAAAGCAACTTGGTTTTGCAGCTAATATAATTGATAGAAATAGCTGTTTTGCACTGGTAATTCTATGATATCAAGAGACCAAGGCTGTTTATTGCCCATTCCTGGCTTTATTAAGGTATCTTCTGGCAGCAAAATCACTGGTCTTCTGTGAAGTGTAGGACCTAGCAAAAACTCTCAACCATCAACTAAATTAATAATTTAATCAAAGTTATATTGCCAGTAAATGCTAGATATAGGACTAGAACCCAGATCTTTGATTCTTGTTGCAGTAGCCTTTTTTTCTTTAAAAAATTAGAAAAGGTTTATGGGTGCATTTTTTTCTATAACACTATCATCTCCTAGTGACTATCAACCCTTTATAAGAAAACTGTCTTGTATAACAAGTACAATCCAACAAAATAAAACAACACAGCATCAGTTTCTGAAAATGTATGCCTATTTCTGTACCTCAAAAATTTGCCACTTGTCTACCAAGAAATCTTTTCAACTCGTAACTGGAATCTGAAGTATATCTATACTGTTTTTCTTTACCTTACTGTGCTCATCTTGTAATCTGGTTCTTGCCCTTAGTTTAATTTACAAACCAATCTTAAAGGAACAAGGTGATTGAGCTTTCTGATAACAGGCTCAGAACTCTGCAGAGTAACTTTAATTGTTTCAATTAGCTATTGATTGATCAATGAAAACAGTTTTGCTCTTCTCTTGTTTATAATCCTACTTGTTTAATGAATTTTTACATATGCAAGTTTATTCATATGTGTGTGTGTGTGTGTGTGTGTGTGTGTGTTTGTTCAGACATATCATTAATGCAATAGTTCTGCAGGAGGGACTAGTGTCAAGTTTGCAGTAAAGATTTGCATTTCACTTTTCTTTTTTCATATCATCATGAAATGTCAAATATTTATCAATTTATTCTTCTCTTAAAATATTCCAATAAACAAAATAACTTGAATATTAAAATCAATTAGGAAAATAATTATCTCACATCCAAATTTGCCTTCAAAATAAATCACAGAAAGTTTCAAATGGGCAAACTCTTCATTTTATTTAATATTTCCCAAAACATTCCTTTCAAATTCCTACATTTACTCCCTTTCCCTCCTGCCAGAAAAGTCTGATCTTTTCTCTCAAATCCAAATTCTGCCCATTATTGCAGGCAAATCTCAAGCTCTACAAATCTTCAAAGCCTTCTCAGGTTACACAAACACCAGTAAAATATATATATATATATATATATATATATATATATATATTACCTTTCTGAATTTTTATGTGCATTTATCAAGACTGCCATTAGGTAGCTATTCATGGTAGCTATTCATGTGTTTATGTCTTATCCCTACAACTCATTTGTAAGTTTCCTAAAGGCTAGGATCAGTTCTTCTATTTATTTCTATTCATCACATCTAGCTCCAAAATGCATAGTACACTGTTTTATACAAAAAAGGTACCTGAATAAATATCTCCTTTTGTGTCTGTCTATATGTTAATAATTATGTGTATACACACACACACATAGAAAATATATAGAGATGTGTTCCTGTTTAGCTAAAGATACAGATATACATACATGCATATATACATGCATATACGTTAAGTATGATTGATTAAAATAATAGGGAATAAGATGGAATATATGATATGTCTTTTGTTATTTTTTTCTACTTAGCATTTAACTATAGAGAGCCTAGGCATAAATCCTTGGATGTTATCAAGGAAGAATGTGTTTATACATATAATATATTTGCACATATATTTTAAAATATCTAATATAATATACATATACATATGACAAATATATGTATGCTTATATAGACACAGAAATATTTCTAGAAGCAAATGCTGTTTTACCTTAGGAATTATTTTACATTCTGTTGTATTTTTAATTTTCCTTATGACCAATATTTTATTTGAAAGCATAAGTTCAGAAAATTGTTGCATTTCCCACTTAGATATTGCTTTTCGTTGCATATGTGACTCTTTTAATGTTTTGTCAAATGGCAAGATCCCAAATGGAAGGTATGGCACACTGTTCTGTACACCCAATAATAATTTGAGAACATAAAACCCCTCTAATATCAAGGAAGAAAAGAAAGCAACAGAAAGCTTTAAATGAGTTCTGCACTTTAGCTACATGTACATTTTTTCCTTATTTAATACCTTCTTCTGCTACAATTTCAAACATTTAAAAAAAAAGTTTTTCCTCTACTTTTCATGGAGTAAAACATGTCAGGAATTTTTCACATATGCTAATTTAACTTCTTTATGATGTCAAAGATAATTGTTTTGGCCTCAGGCAAAAAAAAAAGTGCTTTCTGCTCCAAGTGCCAGATGCAAAGACCATCTAAATAAAACAAAAATGAACTATTTGGGAAGTCTTATGTATATTTTTATCTTATCATTTATTGAAGAAAGCAACTGTCCTTGGCACAAGGACAATACTAAGCATGTGAAGAAAATAGTAGGAAATGATATTTATAAGAAGAACTGGTACAGTAAACAAGCTTGAATAACACCTCTTTAATGAATGAGGTAGAGAAAGTGCAACCACATCTACATTTTATCAGGTGAAATTACTTTCTACTTTCCAAACAATAAAATGGAAAATTGAATTTAACTATCAAGGGGGAATATTGAGTAAAGTCTATCATCTTCAAGATTCACATTCATTTCTTCATGTAGAAATAAATGTATTTGACTATTACAATAATGAGAATAACCAGAGGTGTTGCCACAAGTCAAAAGTATATAAACTATGTGCCATGTGCATTTATACTCAACCAAATGAGTTTTAAATGATTCTGTTTATTAAAAAGGACAATAATTTAATTTGTGTGTTTCTAGATGCTTGATGTGGGGGAATTTTGTTTTTAGTTACCTAGGACATATAATCAAGTTTTATATGTTGGCTGATCATAATCAAATATAAAATGACACTGGTTCTTTACAACTGCTGTCATTCTGATCTGACATTCCAGAAATAATCTATCTAGCCATTCATCTATTTATCTATCTATCAATCAATCTACTTTTCTATCCAGCTATTAAGCATAAAAAGCATTCATTGGGAAAGGCAGCAAACAAACAATTCTATGTGAACAAGCCATATACAGAATAAAATGGAAATAATCAACAGAGAGAAGATAATTGAGGAAAGGGGATCAAGAAAGACTTCCTTATAGAAAGCACGATTTTAGTGAAGACATAATGAAAGCCAATGAAACTAGGTGACTTACATCTCAAGAGGACAATATTTCTAGGGAATAGCTAGTTCAGTCTGGAGACAGGGACTAGAGTTAAGTTTTTCTTGATTTAGGGAATTTCCAGGTATGGGAACTCCCTCTACCTACTCAACTTCTACCTACCTACTAAAAGTACTTTCTCTAGGACTTATAGTCCTAGGGATTTGCCTAGTCAATAGAGAGTTAAAATGGCTTGCCCAGGGTCACAGGTCAACTGAGGAACTTGAAGCCAGTCTTTTAGGTCTAAAAAAACTTTCTATCCATAAGGAAACTTTGCCTCTTACCTAACACATTTTATCATAATAAATGGTTGTCAAATTGTATCAAATACTACTTTAGACAGCATTCTATAACCTTAAAATCTATAGGAGAATTCAATAGGCATTTATGGAAAATCTTCTATCTAACACTGCTAATATGTTTAATTTAGAAATAAATTCTTGTACACTTTGCCAACAAAGCAGCAGTCAGGAAAAGCAGTGATAGATTTAAAGCTACAAGGTACCTAAAAGGTTATGGAGTTAGTTCTGAAGTGTAGACCTCTGAGCAAATCATTTAAAGCAACAAGATACTCTAAAGCCATCTCTAGTGTAAGTGAAGCTTTGGATGCCCTAAAGGAGCTTTAAAAAGCAGCAGCTGAGCCAAAGATCTAAAGTCATTATACCTCATTGGTCAATTTCTTTCCTCATAGAACCAAAGATAGTCAATAATTTGGTTCAGGTCCTATCTTTGTTTTGGTGAGGATACACATGAGAGCAAAAACAGAAGAAAAAAAACAAAAGAAAGTGCATTATACAAGATTTATACAAATGATATCAGAAGAATTGCTTAATTGATTTATGATATTGGAAATACTGGCACAGGACCACCCAGCACAGTGTGCCCTCATCATAGAAGATACTGTGTGCTCTAAGAGCAGAGTAAGATTGAATTAGCTCAGAAGACATGCAAGAAGCACAAAGTTAGAGTCCACCCCAAATGTTCATAGCTGCTATTTCTGTCAAACTGTGGAAAGCAATCTGAGCTGGTATTGATTTTATCAGCTACAGTCAGGTACAATGTAACTTGACTCTAATATGATGATGTCTTTTTTTGTTGTCTTTGAGAACAAAGGACAACAACCAACAGCAACCAAGCAAATCAGACAGTTTCAAATAATATATACAGTTGAAACAGAAGCAATAAAAGATTCTTGATTCCTAGAAAGTAAGTCTTACTGAAAGGAAGACAACCAACATTTCAGATTTAGATAGTAATTAAATTCACAGAAAAGCAACAATGGTTTTTCTGGCCAGAGGTTATACCTTCTAGTTTTATTTGAAAAAGGGTAAAAGAAGAAGAAAGCAAGCTATCAGAAACAATTCAAATAGTGGCTTTCAGGCCATGTCAAAAGCTCTATAGAAACTCACTCTTGACTCATTTCTTTTACAATTCCATAATAGATCTATTCTTCAATAGCTTCTTTATCATTTTAGGAACTTGAGATTTTATTGTTAAATGTATTTCATTGTATTATAATTAAAGGATACCATGTTGTAAGATGACATTTTCTAAAAGTACTGGATTTGGAATCAAGACGAGTTTAAATCTTGCTCTTGGCACTTATTCCCTTTGTGACCCTGTGTCTCAGTTTTGTTAGCAATAAAATGAAGCAGTTGAACTAGAAGTTAAGGGCTCTTGTAGTAATATGGTAGTAATGATAGTAATTTATGAATTGTGTTTGATAATCATTTTAGGATAACTGCTAATTTATTAAAAATATTTTCCCACTGTGTGTGTATTGTATTTATTATGTATATATAGATATAAAAAATACACTAAAAGTCAGAAGACCTCAGTTCATATAGTCAAACTAACTTATGAATTTGAGCCAGTTCCTTAATCTTCCTTAGCCTCAATTTATTTTTCTGTAAAATGAGGAAATTGGACTTAATAATTTTTTCATTTCCTTCTACCTCTAATAATCTTACAAATTTATCTTAGTGTGAATTTGTCATTAGTATTTTCATGTTCTGAGAAACGAAACATTTATTTGAACATTAAATGAAGTAGGTCATTCCTGACTCCATGTCCTACACCTTATTTACCATACCTGCTATGTAGGTAGGTAGGTAAATTCTACCTGCTATGAGAAAGAATTGTAGCAAAAGCACTTATCATAGAAACATCCCCACAAATGGAGAAGAATAAATGTAATTTTTCTTAAGTCCTTGGGAAAAGTTGATTCATCATCATCAAGCAATTTATTGCTTGAATAAGTTATAGTAACTTGGAATGGAATGGAGTAGAATGGAATGGAATGTTGTTATTTTATAAGAAATGATGAGCAGGTTGATTTCCAAAAAGCCTGGAAAGACTTACTTGAACTGATGCTGAGTAAAGTAAACAAAACCAAGAGAACATTGTACACAGTAACAAGATTATGTGATAAGCTGTGATGGACTTGGCTCTTCTCAATGGTTCGGGGATTCAAGGCAGTTTCAATAGACTTGGAATGGAAAGTGTCATCTGAACCCAGAGAGAGAACTATGGAAACTGAATGTGGCTCAAAGCATATGTATTAACCTTTATTTTCGTGGTTGTTGTTTGCTTGTTTTTTTATCTTATTTGTTGACCTTTTAATCTGATTTTTCTCATATGTGACAAATATGAAAATATGTTTGGAAGAATTGTACATGTTTAACCTATATCAGATGGCTTGCTGTATTGGAGAGGAGAAGGAGAGAGAGGAAGAAAATTTTGGAACATAAAGTTTTGCAAAGGTGAATGTTGAAAACTATCTTTGCAGGTATTTGGAAAAATAAAATATTATTAAGAAAACAACAACAAAGAAAAGTGGGCTCAAATGTAAAGATCACATGGGATCAAAAGATAAATTTATTTATTTTTCTTTTTTAGTTCTTCCTTTCCAGAGATCTCAAGCATATCTCCTTGGATAGACCTCTGTTCACCTACCCAAGAAGAAATATTTGAGTTTTCTAGAAAGAGATAAAATTACTAAAAAGAGAGAAAAGGATAGAACTTGTAAAGTTCTAAAGTTGCCTCCTTGTATCTATTTTGTTTTCTATGAACTGCCAATACACTCCCTTCTATGAACTATTGCTTTCCACAACTGTTAGTGTTTTTGGTGAATTTTGCTACTCACTCTGATAGGCCTTCCACTCTTTTGAACTTCACAACTTTGTCAGTGTCATCTTACTATACCGTCTGTTCAATAACTTCTGCTTTCTCCCTGGTCAGTCTCTTTTTACTCTTAATGCATTGTCTACTATTAGTCTAGTCTCTCTAATAACTTTGTAATGGTGGCAATAGAGGAATAGAGAAAGGACTCTCTTCTCACCTGACGAGTCCCTCCAAAAATGATATATCTTAGAGATTTGAAATCCTCAGTTCTGAAATGTGGACTTTTCTATTACTGGATTGAACATATTGGAACAAGCTTATTGTTTTTACATGTAGCCCAAGAAAAATGACTAGATCTTTTACAAGCATCACAAGATATTCACTATTTGGCATCATTTATTTTTATCCAATGACCCAAAGATCCTCTGATCCTTCAAATATCTTAAGGATTTGTTCACATTTAGTTTTATTTTTGATTTGTTGAATTGAGATAACTGAACCTTCAATGGTCAATTGAAACTTAGGGTAGTAAAATTACACTCCTAAATCTACTTTAATTTTTTTGTTGCTATTGTTATTGTTTCCTTCTGTTTACAGACAATTACAAAAGATAAGTAAAGTTTTAAGGTTTAATAGCTTACAACTAATTACCTTGGGGGCTCACTGTAGTTTCTATTGCTCCCATAAGAATACAGTTAAGGACTGACCAGGTACCTCATTTTAAACATACTGACAAATCACACCATAATTAAGTTAATAGACATTGCTGCTTTGATTATATTACCTTTTATATGTATTTTACAGAGTAGTGCTATCTTTTGTTTACTTGCAAGGAGGTGCAATAGTATAAAGCTTATCCCTATTGTCAAGAATGTTGCCTAATAAATGTTTGTTAACTGACTTGCTGACTTTAAAAATTCACTCATCTCTCTATTCTGAAAGGAAGTGTGAAATTGTGGTTAAAGATCAGAAGTTTGGAAGATCCAGGCCAAAACTCTGCTTCTGAAATGTAATTTTGCAGCCTTTAGCAATAACCTGTCTAAACTTTGGTGTTATCATCTTTATAAGGGTCATGATAGCAATACCTAGAATAACTGTGTCACAGTTTTTGAAAGACTCAAGTGAATTAATGTATGAACATATTTTGAAAGCTTTAAAATATTTCATACATGTATAGGCATACAAACACATAAGTTTATGTGTAAAGACAATATACTATAGTGAATAAAAAACTGTCCTCAAAATCAGGAACACTGGGTCATGTCTTACTTCCAATATATGTTGATTGTGTAACCTTTGCTAAGATACTAAACAGTCCTAAACAGTTCTCAAATTACAGATTGGCATTAGGAGAAATAATTATCTCAGCACAAGTTCCTTTAAAGAGATCTAGTTAAAAATCTAATTAGTATCAAATGGATATGAAATGTAATATTAAAAACCTACTTGAAATCATAAAATGTTGTCTCCAAAGCATTGAAATAGAAATGTGAAGTTATTTAAGAAAAAATATTATTTTAACATATTTAACATGTATTAGTCAACCTGCTATCTGGGGGATGGGGTGGGGGGAAGGAGGAGAAAAGTTGGAACAAAAGGTTTTGCAACCGTCAATGCTGAAAAATTACCCATGCATATATCTTGTAAATAAAAAGCTATAATAAAAAAAAGAAAAATTGTTAAATTCAACCAAATTTTGTATATACATATAATTACTAAAAGAAGTATGATAATGATAATTTATCTTCCCTATTTCAGAAAATAGTGAGAAAAAACTTTGCCATGTGAGTCTAGATTTGCATGTAATCAAGTTGTATGCATGGCCAAAATAGCTGACTGCCTTTATGTTGTAGGATATGGAGTCCAAGACCTTTTTTACACCAGAGAAAGTAACCTTCTCTATCCTGACCAAAATTCTTCCCTTCCCCTTATGATAATGATCTGAAATTCTACCAATTTGTAATTCACATTGACTAACCAAGTCTAACTATGCAATCAGATTACTTTCCTCCTAATACTTCGTGTGTATATATATATATATATATATATATATATATATATATATATATATATAAAACACTTCTTATAGATAATTCTCCTGAGATCTGTCCTGAGATAGTTTTCATTGAGAGTGAATGGAATGAAAAAGGATAGGTGATTTTGCAGATGGTATGTCTAAAAAGCATGACGAGGGCGTTATGTCTTTGAGAAACATGGAGAATAATGGGATCCCATGGGAGATTTTGTAAGATAAACTTTGCCTCCTTAAGCAACTTTGCCTAAGGTTTAAGCATCATAGGTTACTTTTATTCCAGTCCACTATGACCAATATCAAGATGAAATGGTGGTTGCTTTATTCCAACTGCCAAGCATCATATTAATTCCATCAGATGGTTAAAAATTGCAATTATTGGCCATAATCAATTTCTACTAACAAAACAATTTCTTGTACAAGTTAGTAAGATGCATTAGAGACAATAGGAGAGAAGCCATGATATTTATCATATCTTGAATATAACAAACATGAGCCTAAGCCTTGTGTAAAGCCTAACAATACTCATTCATTAAGTCAGGGTCAATACTATTTCACCTTTAGTGAAGCCAAAGAACTAAACATAAAGAATTCCAAAGAATGTGATACAAAATTAAGTTCACATCAATAGTTAAAATTCTAGCATGCAGCACAATTCCACCCTTTCCGCCCAAAAAACGTACTGAATTCTTAAAATCTCATTTAATCACCTTATATTTCATCCTGGAAGTAATATTTGTTCAGTAAATGAAAGTTAAAATTGTGCAGTTATCCTCCTTGTCTTTTTTTAGAAGCTTGATTATAATTGTAATAATCTATAGACTAGAAATCACAGTTTTGAAGAAATAATAAAGGGGAAATGTACTATATATGCTGGTCAGCTCTCTAGAAATATCTGATTTTTTTCAGTGCAAAAGTCTATCTGTTCATGATGTTATTTTTAAACCTTGAAGATGGAAGATGCTTATTGATCTTAAATGATCTCTAAAAAACTATTTCCCCCTCTTACTTTGCCCATTATAAGCCACAGGGATCAACCTGCCTCCTGCTGATGGACTCCATAGTTTGAAAACACTAGCCAAAGAAGAGAGTGGTGGAATGATCAAAGTAAAGCAGTCTGATTCCTACATTCAGCATATGACATATCTATGAACTAAAGGTTTTCAAATAAAGACTAAAAGAGCTGCTTTAAAATAGTTCTTTTGTACTTGGAAATTTGTTCATTTTGAGCTATAAAAAAACAGGAGAACTAAAAGCTTAATACATTCCTTTTATCTGGACAGAGCAAGTTCTTAAAGCAAAAATCTAAAAGGTGGGTTGTTGATCCCTATAAATTAAAGCAAGAATAATAATTTTTAAACTCCCCAGATTCTACATTCTTCACTCTAGAAAGAAGGGAAACAACAGAGGAGTTCTAAGTACAGGTATCTGGAACAAGAAAATAGCAGGCTATCTATTCATTCTGTTCCTCCTTCCTTTATTCTCATTGTAACACACATACACTCCGCAACACTGCCCCAAGTCCTTCTCAAAAAGACATATGAGACATTGTGTTTTTTAGGTATAAGAATCAAAAGGAAACACTTATTAAAATTCTGAAAATGGGTATGTTTTCATTTAAATTTATATAATTGAAGTATATTTATTTATTTATTTGATTATTGATCATTTATGTATTTGTTTTATTTACAAAACATATGCATGGGTAATTTTTCAACATTGACCCTTGCAAAACCTTCTGTCCCAACTTTTTCCCTTCTTCCCCCCAGCCCCTCCCCTAGAAGGCAGGTAGTCCAATACATGTTAAATATGTTAAAGTATGTGTTAAATGCAATACATAATTATCTTGCTGCACAAGAAAAATCAGGTCTAGAAAGAAAGAAAAAAAAACATGAGAAGGAAAACAAAAATGCAAGCAAACAAGAAGAATAAAAATACTTTGTTGTGGTCCACACTTATTTCCCATAGTTCTCTTGCTGAGTGTAGCTGATTCTCTTCATTACTGAACAACTGGAACTGGTTTGAATCATCTCATTATTGAAGAGAGCCACATCCATCAGAGTAGATTCCAGTTATATAATCTTGTTATTGCCATGTATAATGATCTCCTGGTTCTGCTCATTTCACTTAGCACCAGTTCATTAAGTCTCTCCAAGCCTCTCTGAAATCATCCTGCTGGTCATTTCTTACAGAACAATAATATTCCATAACATTCATATACCAAAATGTATTTAGCCATTTTCCAATTGATGGGCATCCATTCAATTTCCTGTTTGTACCCACTTCAAAAAGGGTTGCCACAAACATTTTTGCATATGTGAGTCCCTTTCCCTTTTTTAAGATCTCTTTGGGATACAGGCCCAGTAGAAACACTGCTGGATCAAAGTTTGCACAATCTGATAACTTTTTGAGCATAGTTCCAAATTGCTCTCCAGAGTAGGTGGATTCGTTCACAATTCCACCAACAATGTATCAGTGTCCCAGTTTTCCCACATCCCCTCTAACATTCATCATTATCTTTTTCTGTCATCTTAGCCAATTTGAGAAGTGTATAGTGATATCTCAGATTTGTTTTAATTTGCATTTCTCTTATCAATAATGATTTGAAGACTCTTTAATTGAAGTGCATTTAGAGGAAATAATAAAATATTATAAATGGTCTTATAATTACAACTTGATGTTGTGAACTGAAAAGGTAGAAATGAGAATAAGTGATGTTGGAGATACTGCAGGGTTATAGAAAGATCACCCAGGAAGGAAAAAGATCTTATTTCTCATTCCAGCTTGATTACTAACTAGCTATGCAGCCGTGAAATTTTTTTTAATTTTTCTGGGCATCAATTTCCTCATATATAAATTGAAAGGGATAAAATAAATTTATTTTTAAAGATCTTTCCTCCTCCTATTATGAAGTATGAATGTCTCTCATTTCTTTTTTGTGTTTTGTTTTTAGTTTTCCCTTTTTTATAATAAGTTTTTTTTTATTTTTAAAAATACATGGAAAGACAGTTTTCAAAATTCACTTTTGTAAAAACTTGTGTTCCAAATTTTTCTCCCTCCCTCTCTACTCGCCCACTCTCTTACACAACAAGTAATGTAATATAGGTTAAACATGTGCAATTCTTCTCAACATATTTCCACATTCTCTCAATGTATTCTAAAGTCTAAAAGAAGTTAACATTTACTAAGTGAATGTCTATGTAACACTAAGTATAGTGAGAGGCAGCTTGGCATTGTAAATAATATATAAGACTTGGAGGAAGGAAGAAATTGTTACAGATCCTAGCCTCTGACACTGTATGATCCTGGGTAAGTCACAGATTCTCTGAATGTCAGATCTGAGCTAGAGATAAAGTATTTGAAAAGCATGTCAATGATAGCCATTTTTAGAAATTGAACATCCCAAATCGTACACTAACATGGGGCAAGTTGAATCTTAAAAGAAATCCTACAAGATTACTAACTCTTTGGCTCATTTTGCCCCACTTAAATCTTACTCAGCCTCTATCTTTTAGTTTCCACAGATATGTCTAAAGAGAGTTCCAAGTTCCTGAACAAATATACACAGGATAATAATATAAATATTATTATTAGAACAATTTTTATTTCACTACCACCAAAATGCAAATAAAGCAATGGACTAACATTCATAAATGAATGCAGGAAAAAAAGGGAAGTCAAAATAGCTTAAAACAATCAAAATTATTGTTTTATGTCAATAATGTTATGTAATTGTAACTCAAGTCCTTGTATCTTAGTAGATTCAGAGAGAAGTAAAATGGACATGATCCTAACATTTCAATGAGTCTCTCTTTTATTCTGTGTAGAACTGTATGGCATCAAAGCATATAATATTTCTCTGAATATTTAGACTCCTCCAGAATGGAAATCTTTGCACCAGCTAAATAACCAACTTCCCCTCATATCTAACTTCTATTCTATGATAACTTATTTTAATTCTGAAGTGTGAGGTTTTTTACTATTTATTATGCAATCTTAGTCTTCTGTCCCTCTTCTTCCCTAAATCAGTCATGGGTAAAATTACCTTCTCTTGGAAAGAGGCATACTATTGAGGAAATTTCCTTTTTCTCACACATATGAGATGTTATTATAGTATTAGGCCTATGACTTCATAAGTAGAGGGAAGTCCTAATCAAAAAATTTTCTACCAGCATAAATTGTGATCTTCTCTGAGAATGATAGTCTTAGAGACTTGCCTGGGGCACTGAGAAGTTAAATTATAAAAAAATAAAATTTGTCCATATTTTGTTAGAATTAATATTTGAATACAAATTTTCATTCATTCATTTCTACCAGGAGGATATTTGAATTTTTGAAACTAGAATTACTTGAAAATTGCCCAGGAAATTTCCTTTTCTTTGAGTAGAATCAAGAGACTCTAAAGCCTTTGGACTTTCTACGTATTAGAGAGGTAATCCACAGAAACTTTAACTTCTTCATAGCATAGCATTTATATCATTTTAAAGTTTTCAAAGAGTTACATAAATATAATCTCATTTTATCCTCACAACAAGCCAACAAGATAGTTATCATTATTATCATAATTTTACATATAAGGAAGCTGAGACAGATAGAGATTAAAGTGTTTCAAGTGTTATTTAAATTCAGGTCTTCCTTAATCCATGTCCACTGTACCATCCAACTGCCTCTTCCCACATGATTCTTTTCTCCATGCTACCATGTGGCAGAGAGATTGTGCTATTATTTCTTAAAAATTAAAAGGTCTGGAATTCAATGTTGTCCACATGTCCAAAAAGAGTTAGTATACAATTAACCTAAAAACTAAGATTCATTGTTGAAGAGAGCCACTTCAATCAGAATTGATCATCATATAGTACTGTTGTTGAAGTATATAATGATTTCCTGGTCCTGCTCATTTCACTCAACATCAGTTCATGTAAGTTTCTCCAGGCCTTTCTGAAATCATACTGAGACATACATAGAAACAATACATGTATTAGATGTTTCAGGTTAGCCAATCTTTGGTGATGGTATGATGGTATTAATCCTTTACTTTCAAGGTTTATGTTGGTCACTGCTGGACATTGTCTCACTAGATAGAGAGTATAGAAGATTCTAAGATTCCTCTTGGCTTCTAGTTTCTGTGATCTTTACTGGTATATAATTTCTTCATAGAAAGAATGAGTGGGTTTGTGACTACTGATCAAATTTGGAAAGGCTTTATCTTTATCATAAAATTAACTCATATAGTCAGAAACTCCATAGTGATGAGGTTTAGGTTTTGGCGTTCCCTGTGTTCAGGGAACCAAATAATGAGGTCTAGATTTAGGGAACCAAATGAGATTAGGGTTCCTGGTGGTTAGGGAGTTAAATGATAAGATCTAGTGGCAGGTTTGGGGTTCAGGGAACCAAATAGAAAGGTTTGGTTCCCCTACACACTCTTGGGATTCAGCACAAGAGTAGTCAATTTTGGGGAACCCCCTTCTGGTGGCACAGAGAATTTACAAACCCAAAAAAGCTAGATTGATAAAAGAGATTTGTTATAGGCATTGGGAAGTCAGCCTTTACTATGCAAGAATAGAAAGGCTGAATTCCTCAGTGGAGGAGTTCTGGCAAAAAGGCATAGAGAAATCCTTACAGAGAGTCATAGTCTCGTTAAGGAAATAGGTGAGGATAAAGGGAGGGTAGCACTGGAAGAAAATATTATTCCAGTGGGTAGAGATTTCCTTGACACATCATGATATAGCCCAGCATGGCATAGCATGGCATGGCATGGGATATCAGAACCTCTCGGCAAGGAGTTGTTTCAAGTTGGCTCTTTTTATCTACAAGCTGGGTTTCATCTATAACTCAAATTTAAATAGAATTGAATGGTCTCTTTAATTCAATAGGGTTGGAATTTTTTTAGCTCAGGATTGAGTGAACCTCATCTAGATAATAGAATGAAGCTGTTTATCTTGTTTGCTCTGTGGGGTCGGTTCCCACAGACACAGGGTTCAAGAAGAATTTCTCCTTCAAGGAGTTTTAGAGAGTTTCGGGGTCCCTTCTTGCATAAGACACCCTATTTAGTTTCTGATGAGTAAACTATGCTTCATCAATAGGCATGTAGAGGCCATTCTTCCTGGAAAGTGTTGAATGCTTAAGGTCTGGAGCTCTATACTTTCTAATTTCCAAAACGCTTACTTTTCCATGAAAATTATGGAGAATTTTCAGAAGCAGAAGTCCAGGAGACAAGATCCATTTGTCCATTTGATTGTATTATTGAATTCCTTGATTTTTATATAAATTGTGGCCAGAAAATTATTCAAACCTGGGTTTGCTCTCCACTGGTATTAAGCCAAAGTCATTGTGTAGGTTCCAGGATCTGACAATGGTCCTAAAGGTGATTTACCTTTAAGTAGAACTGATGATTCTTGACTCTCAACCTCTAGTCCATTGGAGGAAACAAGTAGAGGGAAAGAATGTGATATGACAGTAGGGAAGAATGAACTAAGCAATTCTGATACTTGAGGTGGTCCATATCCAAGTAAGGGAAAGAGTACACATGACTATGTGTTCACATTACCATGGAATGCCACCCCACCCTACTCATGACTTTGCTATTTCATAGCATACAACATACTAGAAAGCAAGGGATCAACAAAGTCATCTTTATTAATTGGGACAGATGTCTAGAAACAGAGTAAACTGGAGAAACCAGGCCCTGAGTCCTACACTGATCACAGTTTTGAAGGCTTCAGGAAGTCTAAATTCTGTGAATACAATGCAAAGATCAGAGAAAAATACCCTATAAAGTATCTTAACCAGTTCCTGTTTTTAACCAAAAGGGCTGAGAAATTCTGACTGTCAGAGTGCCTTCAGTCAACATGCTTATTTATTTAGCAGATAGATTGCCCACAGCTGATCTAATATACTCTCTTATGATTAGTTATTTGTTCCTATTGTCATCTCTCCAGTAGATTTTAAGTTATATGAGGACAGGGACTAGATAGACTACTGTTCTTTCTTTCCTTTTTCTTTCTTTCTTCCTTCTTTCCTTCCTTCCTTCCTTCCTTCCTTCCTTCCTTCCTTCCTTCCTTCCTTCTTTCCTTCCTTCCTTCCTTCCTTCCTCCTTCCTTCCTTTTCTCCCTCCCTTCCTCCCTCCCTCCTTTCTTTTTCTTTCTTTCTTTCTTTCTTTCTTTCTTTCTTTTTCTTTCTTTCTTTCTTTCTTTCTTTCTTTCTTTCTTTTTCTTTCTTTCTTTCCTTCTTTCTTTCTTTCTTTCTTTCTTTCTTTCTTTCTTTCTTTCTTTCTTTCTTTCTTCTTCTTTCTTTCTTCTTCTTTCTTTCCTTCTTTCTTTCTTTCCTTCTTTCTTTCTTTCCTTCTTTCTTTCCTTCTTTCTTTCTTTCTTTCTTCCTTCCTTCCTTCCTTCTTTCCATATCTTCTATACTCTCTAGTGAGACAATGTCCAGCAGTGACCAACATAAACCTTGAAAGTAAAGGATTAATACCATCATACCATCACCAAAGATTGGCTAACCTGAAACATCGAATACATGTATTGTTTCTATGTATGTCTCAGTATGATTTCAGAAAGGCCTGGAGAAACTTACACGAACTGATGTTGAGTGAAATGAGCAGGACCAGGAGATCATTATATACTTCAACAACAGTACTATATGATGACCAATTCTGATTGAAGTGGCTCTCTTCAACAATGAGATGAACCAAATCAGTTCCATTTGTTCAATAAGGAAGAGAACCAGCTATACCCAGTGAAAGAACTATGGGAAATGAGTATGAATCACAACATAGCATTTCCACACCCTCTGTCTTTGTCCGCCTGCATTTTTGATTTCCTTCTCAGGTTATTTTTACCTTATGTCTAAGTCTAATTTTTCTTGTGCAGTAAAATAACTGTATGGATATACGTATATATACATATATATGCATATATATATGTGTGTATATATATACATATATATGTATACACACACATATTGTATTTAACATATACTTTAACATATTTAACATGTATGGGGGAAGAAGGGGAAAAAGTTGGAAAAGAAGGTTTTGCAAGGGTCAATGCTGAAAAATTACCCATGCATATATCTTGTAAATAAAAAGCTATAATAATTTAAAAAAGAATACTGTCTCTCCAAACGTGGATTTGATATACATGTTTGCTATGTGGCATTCCATGTTGTATACTGACCACAGATTCTCTACATATGTCTTCTTTTCCCACCTATGAGATGTATGTGTGAGAATATGATCTAGCTTTATAGGCAATATTCTTATACTACTTTCCATAAGATCACAGAATTTTCTAATTATGCTACTTTAATAAATGCTTTGATGTAGCCTAACTGCTGTATGTTCTTTTAGAAAAGTTAAATACATTTACAGGAACTTGTGAGCTATAGTTTCAAGTGCATATCACTGAGCAAATTATAAAATGTTCCCCCCATTCCCCCACATTAGCATCACACTACACTATGAGGTAGAGATTATTATATTAATTAATATAATTAATGCTATACTTGAGAGAAGAATGATGAAGGTTAGAGTAATTGGAGGCAACTGTATAGATAAGTTGAGATTTTGACTTGCCATAAAGAATAGATATGTTTCCATAAAAATTTGGAATATCAAAATAACACAAAATTTTCCAGGTAAATAATTAACTTTTTGTCCTTCTTTCTATAGTCCCAGTGAAAGAGTAGTCCTTATTTCACCTATAACAAAAAAGTATTGCTGTGACCTCTGTTCCCATGATTCTTAAATGTGTAATATTTTCCTCTCCCTCCCCCTACTGCCACCCCATCCGATTAGAGAGCTAGCCTTGAAGTCAGGGAGATCTGGACCCTGGGCAAGTCACTTAATTTTTTTCTGCCCCCAGATAACTTGAGAAGGCTATAATTTGAAGAGAAGGTGTTTAACTACTTTGTAAAGGAAGTTCCTTACCAGGATCTCCCATTATTAACAAAATGAAAGATTCAGTTCAAAACAAACAAAGAAAAAACATTTCTTTCTTATCTGATATTGCCTTTTTAGAACCTATAGTAGATGATATGAAAGCAGTGTGTATTACAAAATCCATAAGCATCAGTTAAACTACGCATGGCAATATAAGAAATTGTACAAATCCCCATAGGCAGAACTAATCTGAAATTGGCTTGCATACTTGTTTTAGCTCTTGCTGAATAACCTTTAATTTAACTTACAAGCATCCATACAACTGAAGAATAACAATGGGAGTCAATGTTTATACTCTAATTCACATAATTTAGACTAGTAATTTCTTTAGTAAGTTGATGAAAATAATAATAGTAATAAATACTTGTTAAAATTTCTAAGATACTATGCCTAAAGTCATTTAAAATGGGTAATTTTTAGAAATGGTTTATAAACTTACACTCCATTTATAGTTACAAAAGAAGATTGATTCATTTTTTAAATCAATAAGAATATGACTGATAACAGCAACTTATCGATTTATTTGATTTTTAGGACTTAATATATACAAAAATATAGCAGAGTTTTTTTGTTTATTTTTCTAAAGCAAAGAACTGAAGACAAAGTAAGGGGATATCAATTGGGAAATGTCTGAACAAATGATGGTATATCAATGCAATAAAATATTATTGTGCTTAAAAAATAACAATAGTGACAAGTTCATAAAAGCCCGGGAAATCTTATAAAATTTGATGCAGAGTGAAGTAAACAAAAATTAAGAAAACAATTTCTATTGTGAGTTCAACACTGTGAAGGAAAACTATGAAAGACTTAAAAATACTACCATCAATGCAATGATTAGTCATACCTCTAGAAGACTGATGAAGTATCACTAATGAGCAAATGGTGTTGACGTTGGGAAAGGGGACCCCAAAAGTTTGGGGTCATAAACCAGTGTCTCGAGTTGTCTCAAAAGAATTTGCAGGCTTGAACTCATCTCCTTAGCCATGGGGCAAAGCTTTGTTGCAATTTTAACTCCATTTCAAGTGGACTGAATTGTAAGGGAATTCAACAAAAAAACAGAAGCAAGGAGAAACATTGATCCAGCTTCTATCATTGATGTGCTAATTCTATGGCCCATAGGTAGGAAGGAATTTGATTCTCATTGACCAGATTATTACTGACAGATTATCAGTCAGAAATGAATTGAGTCTTATTCACTATTGTCTCAGGAGTTTGATCTGTGAGACTATCCTGAGGCCAGAAGCTATCTGACTAAGGAGTGATCAGAATCAGACAGATTAAGTGTAGAAGTTTCCTGAGGCAGACTCTAAAGCCAGAAAATCTAGAATTACTGATTTATTGCCAGAACAGAAGATTCTCCCTAAAATCAGAATACCACAAAATCATTTTATACCAATAGGACTAAAGATAATGGAATGAAATGTACATTTTCAGATGCATTCAATACATAGATTTATAGGGCTTAACTATGTCTAATTTTTGGCAAGGAAGACTTTTATTGGGGGGTTATTTATTTGTTTTTACTAAGTGAAAGAGGAGATTCTTTGCCTCAATTGCAACCTAGCCTTAATTAGTAAATGGCTGTCCCTCAATCAAACTGAGATCTGTTGAAAGCCTTAGCTTAAAAAGTTTCATTGTATCTAGAGCCATCTCCAGTCAGCCTAATCTGTTTCTGATCACTGGACCCAGATGCTTTAGAGGGGAAAGTGGGGCAGATTACCTTGCCCAGCCCTCCTCACTTAAATCTAATTCACTTTCATGTCATGGCATCACCTCCCTGATGTCATGGTCTTCTTCAGGAATGAAGGACAAACAATAATCTTAGGTACAATGTTACATTTAATAATTGAGTTAGCCCTAAATTCTTATTCCATGATGCAACTTATCCGTTACAGACTATTAAATATACTATTCCCTAATAAACCAAAGACAATGGACAAAAATTGGGAATTATCCCATCAGCTTATTTGAAAGTATCAAAAATATAAATTCATATCTATATCTCATGTAACAGGAAGTTCCTCATTATATGTATTTTATAATTCTATTTCTCTTAGCAGTTTCCAATCTGGGATTTGGGTTTACCCCATTTAAATTCAATATTCTTTCCACAATATCCTGTAGATAGATGAAATCTGAATGAATTGGTTATAAAGCAACAAAATCAGAGTTAAATAAGGTTTTTGAAGTTTTTAAAAAGTATTAACATGAAAGTGTTCTTTATTATTGTAATGCTGGAGAAACTGAGGCAAGATAGAGATTATAGAGTTTTTAATATTTTATTTGAAAAGGCGAGATTGGGCTGGGGGCAAAACAGAATCCATATTACCTTCAGTGGCAGTAATGGACTCGTGTCTCAAAGCATCCAGCATCAAATGCTGGATTCCAGGGATTCTTATAGAGCTTCAATAATAAGGGCTACAAAGATAGAGGTGGGGGAAGAGTATGGTGCGTGGAAACTTTCAGGAATGAACCATAAATTCAATTCGGTTCTGACAGGTTGGGGGTAAAGAAGGATCATAAAGTCTGATAAATTGGAGATCTAGGAACCAGGATGTCTGAAATAGGAGATATCCTTACCTATCTCTAAATAAACCATCTGCATTTTAGGGCTCTATGGAATGCTAATGGTCAGGGCTGCCAGCCCCAATTTGTATCAGTTCTAATGATCAGGAAGGGGGTTGCACCCAGGGGGACTGAGGCAGAATAATTTAGGGAAATTGAGACAGAACAATTCAGGGAAACTGTGGCATAACAGTTATCTTCAAATTAAGTTCTTGGAAATAGAATTCAAATCATAAAACAACCCCTCCCAAATTAACTTGTTTTACTTTTATCTTTAGGAGATCCTAATATATGTTAGTAAATAGCCTAAATTGAATTTATATTGTTAAAAATAATCTCAGTCATCTAAACACAAAGTCTCAGGGTAGCTAGATGGCACAGTGAACAGATCACTGACCCTAGAGTCAAGAGGAGCTGAGTTCAAATATGACCTTAATTATCTGATCCTTACTAAATGTTTGACCCTGGGCAAGTCACTTTGCCAAAATAATAATAATAATAATAATAATAATAATAGTAAATACATAGTCTCAAAAAAGCTTGTCTTAATCTAAAGCAAGAATATATTTCCTTAGGAAAAGAGTTTCAAAAAATTTTGATACTATTTTTTTAAAAATATATACATTAATTAAATATACATATGGCTAAGAGCCCAATGAGATCTCACTCAACCAAAAGAAAATTCCAATTTTGACCCAAGGGGGACATTTTTCGAGGTTCCTGAATAAACTGAAAATGAGGGATTTGCAAAGCTCTGCTCCTCCTTACATATTGTGGCTTTTCTTTTTCTTTATCTTTTTTGGAGTCAATCCCAAAAGAAGTTTGGAACTATTAATCTCTCTGTCATTCTATGTGTCTGTTTCTGTGGTCATCTATCTGTCTTTCTCTCTTTGAACATAGTTAGCCATTACACATTTTATGAACATCTAGTTTGTCTCCAGTTATTTGCTATTACCAAAAATAATGATGATATAAGTGATCTTGTTTATAGTGGATTTTTCTTTTTATAGTTGACAACCCAGATGTACATACTTAGTTTTGGGACCTCTAGATCAAAAGATATTTAAAAATTTTTTAAATTTCAAATTATTTTCCTGAATGGTTGAAACAATTCACATTTCACATTTCTTTCTATAGTAAATTAATGTGTCCATCTTTCTCCAATAATTTCAGTATTGAGTATGCTTATCTATTGCCACCTTTACAATTTGATAAATATAAGGTGAAACCTAGAGCTGCTTGGATTTGCACTTACTTGTTTGGAGTGTGTGGAACATGTTTTTATATGGTAATAAACACAGGAATTAATGTGTACTGTTCACATTTTTAGGGAGAGAGAGATATCAAGAATAAGGCATCTTCTTGGCAATTTCTCCTTGGCAATAAAATACTTTTAGTTTGTTATGTAATGTGCTTATTGTCTTGGTTGCTTTGGATACATCTTTGGAAAATTGACATTTTCCAAAATATTCTCATTAAAAAATATATATCAGATATTTTAATAATTAGTTTAACAATAAACTAAAGTAACATTTTACTCATTCAGTCTGATTTTTCTTCTATTTTTAAGCACTAAAGAAAAAGGGAAATGTGTTGTGCCACAGTTCCCTTGCATTGTCCTGACTCAGTTTCCCTAAATTGTCCTGCCTCAGTTCCTAATTGTTCTGCAACACCAGCCCTCCCTCCTAATCATGATGATCCAGATAAGGAGAAAGACCTTCTATCTAAGACATCATGACTCCAGCCCTTCCCTACTTATTAGAATGCCTCCCGCTACCCTGTCAGAACCAGATTAATAGTCGCCTTCCCATTCTCAGTGCTCTGACTCTGCCCCTGCCTCAGTCTACCCATGTAACTGAGACACATGTATATCTATATCTATATCTATAGATATATAGATACACACACACACACACACACACACACACACACATCATTGAGAACTCACATTGTTTGTTGGATTCTTGGAGATGATAGTCTCATTCAGTCCTGGGACCAAACCATGGATCCATTTGGACCCAGCAAATCTCTCTCTTTCAAATAAAATATTAAACTCTAATCTCTATTTTGCTTCAGTTTCTCTAGTTTTACAAATGCAAAAACAATACTAAATTACAAAAAAACATGCCTCTATATATTTTGGCAATTGATATTTCTTTGAGCAATAATAATAACTTATTCCCAAAGTAATTTAATGTTTATAAAATCCTTTCCTCATTAAAGAAAATATTATAAAGGAGGTACTATATAAGCATCATAGCTATAATCATATATAAGGAAACTGGTTTGAGACAAATAACAGTGTGATAGTGTAAAAAATACTGTCTTTTAGGGTATACTTATTTCCCTTATAAGGATTCTTTTACTTCCTTTGTAAAACATGTAGGTAAATAGGTGATTTCTAAGTATCTTTCCACCTCCAAATTCTACTAAGAAGTTATAAATAAAAAAAAAAAAGAAATTAAAAAAACCAGAAACATTTTGATGAAATATGAACACATATGTCAGTAGTATGTGATAGTGAGGCATAGGCTATGGGACACAACTTCAGAATCAGGAAGAACTGAGTCTAAATTTTATCTCTAATACATAACAGCTCTGTAACCTTTGGAAAATCACTTAACTTTTCAATGCCCCAGACAATTTTAAGACTTCAAGGTACGGAGCAAATCTCAATTTACATTACTTTAAGACCTTTCCTTAGTGGAAGCACCGAGGGCTAATGAAATCCCAAGAAAGGTCTAAGAAAAAAAATATTAAAAATGAAAAATATAATGCCTCACTATTTTTTTTGTTTTTTAAGATTTTTAATAATATTTTATTTTTCCAAATACATGAAAAGATAGTTTTCAACATTCACATTTTCAAAACCTTGTGTTCATAATTTGTCTCCCTTTCTAACCTACCCTCAAGAGAGCAAGCATTCAGATATAGGTGAAACACATCTCACTTTTCTTTTAAAATTTCTTTCTATGGAGAACTATTCTTAATTTCTGCCCAACAAATCATAAAAGTGTCCCTTATAAAAACAAGTATAATCAAGCAAAATGTATTTATTCATTGACTATATATGAAAATATATTACTTCTCACTGCCCTTCTAGTCTATCACCTTTCTGCAAAAGGATAGGAATCATGATTTATTGCCTGCCTTATAGAGTCACATTGCATCTTTGCATGTATCATATTTCTTAAGCCTTTCATAGCTGTTTTCCTTTATAGCATTGGAATTATTGCATATATTCTTTGTTTTCTTTTCAGTTCATTCTGTATTCATAGAAGCCCTCCTAGGTTTCTCTGGATCATTCTCTTCCATCATTTCCTATGGTACAATATTTTTCTATTACATTTGTTTATCATAATTTTTTCAGGCCATTCTTCAATTGATACCTCCCTAATTCATTTCCAGTTATTTGATAAAACAACAAATTCTGGAACATATATGTGTGTGCACATATTTTTTTTTCCCTTTTCCTCTGATCTTTGGAATCTAACCTAATGGTAATATTATTGAATAAAAGGATATTCACAATTTAGTGATTTTTTGAGTATAGTTTTGAATTCTAGATTGACTGAACCAATTTATAGTTTCACCATTCATGCATTATTAGACTTATCTTCTCACAATGCCACCAGTAGTTTTTATGTTTCTTGTCATTTTTGCTAATCTGAAAGTTATAAAGTGGAAAGTCAGGTTCTTATTTGAATTTTTCTTGTTATTAATTATTTGGAAATTTTTACTTTCTCCTTATGAGAATTTTCTATTCATATTCTATGACTACTTTTATGTTGGGGGAGTAGCTATTGTTGCTATATATGCTGAAAGAGGGAAATGAATAGAGAGAAATAGAGAAAGATACAAACAACCAGACAGATAGCTAGATGGCACAATTGACATATTGGAATAAGAAATATGAGTTCATATTCAGTGTTACCTGAGCAAATTATTTAACCTCTGTCTGCACACAGATTACACATCTTTAATTAAGATCAGAATGGTTCTTATCTCCCAGAAATCTTAAAAGTATAAAATAATATTTTAAAGTACTTTTCGAACATTACAATGTTATATGTATATTATTATTACTAATTATATTAATTCCCACTATAGCTTAAATATCTGACTTTCAGTAGAGAAATTTACTTTTCAGTTTGTTTGATTTGTGCTTTTTTGGGGGAAGGAATGTTATTTGTAACAAAATTAATTTAAAAAAATCTTTCCTGATGAAATGAAGAATATATATATATATATATATATATATATATATATATATATATATATATATACACACATATATATATATAAACACACATAAGAATACACACACACACACACACACATATGTTTATATTTATATATCTCTATATATGCAAGTCATTTTTTATTTTCTCCTGAATGACCACTTTAGATATATCCAACATGCTTTAATATGATTTGCCATTATTGTCATTTTAAAATTGAAATCATAAATTATTTCTACCATCTGGTCTTTGACTCAATAATTATTTGTTTTTGAGAACATTGTTCTCATTGTTTTTATTAAAAATGTGTAAATAAGGACATTTCTGGCTTTCTGAACTCATTTATGAACATTTTAATGTCCTAATATATTTTGTAAAGGTGTTACACACAGCTGAAAAGCATGGATATTCTTTCTATTTTTTATTTAGCTAGAGACCTAACTTTTCTAAAATTATCATCAAATTCTGAAATTCATTCTTGCCTATCATTTTTGTTGTTGTTAAATCTGACTAGATCCAAAAGGGATATATCAATAATTGTTTTGCAAGCTATGTCTCTTTATTCTCCTCAAAATACTTGTGTGTTTCCATTTATGCGTATATATTATTTATTGCTACTCTATTATTTATGTTTTAAAGTATATTATGATTCCCCTGCTTATGTTTACAAATATGGCTATATTTATTATCATCATGTTTGAATTCATAATTATTATCCTTGGTGTTCTGAATTTACCTGACACAATAAATTCTGCTTCAGCCCTTCATTTTAACTCCTAATGAAACTTTATACTTTTTCAAGTATATATCTTATAAACAATATAATTTCTAATAAGACTCTAATTCCTATCCATTCTGCTGCCCTCCTTTGTTTTATAGATGAATTCATACCATTAATATTCATTGCTATGATTGCTAATTATAATTTCCCTCTTAAATTTTTCATAAGTTCTTAAATTTTTTTTAATCTTCTCCTTTCTACAAAGAAGAAAAGCATAAAGTGAAAGAATCTGATTACTAATAGCAATTATAACTGAAACAGTCATTTTCTAATCCTCAGGGTCTTCTCTCTTCCTCAAGCCCAAATTTTGATGTCTGATTTTTAAACTTTTTTTTTTAACTCACTGCATTGTAATCATAACTCCAAGTTATTTTTAATACCATTCATTCCTCAACTATATTCACCCTTTTCCTTGTTATATTTATGCACAAAACTTTGAGAATATATGTGTGTGTGTATACATACATATATATATATATATATATATATATAATGTATTTAAGCCTCTTTTGTCTTGTTCAGATCACTGTGATATCATGAATGTTTTGCTAGTCTTATTCTCTTATACTCCATTTATGTGAAATACTAAATTCCTCTCCTCATTTCTTCTTAATATATTCCTTTCCCCTTTCTTTAACTCCTTTCTTAAAACAATAAAACAGCTGTCTTCAGGTTCATGTAGAGAGTTTGTGCTGACTTCCCAATACTTCCTGATTCCCATTATCTAATTGCAGACCAACCTCTATTAATTTATGGTCATCTTCGTAGAAAGGAATAGGATATATCTCTCTCAAGTTTTCTTTTTTTAATTTGTCTTTCTGAAGGTACTTTTCATATATTTTCTGGGGTTTTTCTGGGAACTCTGGGTCTGTGTACAACATATCACATCTTAACCAAAAGTTCTCCCTATTTATTTTTTGCATCTATATTAAAAATGCTTTAAAATTCTTAAAGTGGAAAACCTTATAAAGTAGGTCAGATGTTATTGTAACGTTCTAGCCAGAGTGAGGTTGGGGGATAAGGGGAACTAGTTCCTTCAAATGCCACAGATATTTTTAAAAAATAAACTGTGAAAACTCCAGTTTACAAATAAAATTACAAATGATATTTAATTTATCTGAAAAGAAGACTTTTGAAATGCCAAATTTAATCAGATTATAAAATGACAATCTTCCTTGTGTCATAGGTTATACTTTGTCATAAGTTCTAACATTCAACATCACAGCAATCCCTTTTCTAATTTATGATCACTTTAAAGAATTTGTAATCTCATAATGATATTTAATCCATTTTAATTAGAGTTGTTATATGAAGCTATGTTACTTCTGTCTTTGCATTTCACAATACTCTTCAGGTTTTCCCAGAAAAAAAAAAAGTACATCTTTTCAAAAACAAACCAAAATTCCTACACAACTGAACTAAATATTATTTATAAGACTCAGCTGTTCAGAGACAAGAGGAAAAATAGAACATTGAAAATACAGTTTCTACTTTGATATTATGTAAATACTCCCTACTAATGACCACCACATCAGCTTAACCAGTGTACTGCTTAGAGATAAGGGTGAGACATTAAATAGGAAGAAATGTATCAAATCAATGAGGCTAATTAAAAATTAAGAGATAGAAAATTCTAATTAACTTTGTGAACAGGCTTTGTATTTGTCAATTCCATAAATTGTGAAACATGAATTGCAAAACTATCAAGTTTCAACTAAAGCAAGAGTTTAGCAGGAAGAAAGGGCATAGGGAGTAGGGAAGAAAAGGAAAGTTGAAATAAATGAAATTAAGCAAAAATTTGTATGGGGAGAGAAATTTTAAAATGCTTGTGATTTCAGGGTAAGAAATAGAAAGAAAGTGAATTATGAAACAAAAAAACTTACTGCCTATTACCATTTAGAGTGAAAATATCAATCGATTGAATTTAATATTGGCTGATTGGGATGAAATGCTTGAGATCATACTCATGAATATAAATTTTAAATTTAGAGACTGCATCTTGAAAACAACAAATGGATTCACAAAAAGTTTTATAAGAAATAATGATCTGTAAAACATTCTTAAAATAATAATTTTAATGCATCATTTTTAGTATTGAAAAATAACATATGTTAATTTAAAATTACATTTCGAGAAATCATGCATAGTACTAAGGCATAGTGGATAAAGGGAAATCATGGAGTCAAGGAGATCTGAGGTTAATTTCTACTTCTGACTTTTTCTAGATGTTTGACCATGAGCAAAGTACTTAATGTTTCAGTGCCCCCAAGCAATTCTGTAGGAGCTAAATCACAAAAAAAGTCAACAGAGCAGAATTAAAGTTGGGTGTCTTTACAAAACCTCACAAGGAGCTTACACAGAAGAATTGTAAATGAAATCACAGATCTGGATTTCTTTCTCCTCAAAAGAAATATAACTAAATTTGAATCATATGCTTTGGACTTTAAATTCTTTATTTTTTATTTTTATACTCAGATAATATTCATTTTTATTTCTTAAAAGGGAAGATTTTTAAATTTTTTGCACTTCATTTTTAATAGCTTTTAATTTTTTATAATGCTTGCAAATGTGATAATTTGCTTTGTTCACATTTGCAAAACCTTGTATTCCAAATTTTCTCTCGTTTTCTCCACCTTCCCCCCCCCATAAGATATGTGATAGAGGTTAAATATGTGCAATTCTTCTAAATATATTTCCATATTCATCATACTGCCCACAAAAATCAGATCCAAAAGTGTGGGTGTGCAGAAACAAGAGAAGAAAAAATAAAACCAAGCAAACAAACAACAAAAAAGTGAAAATACTGTTTTAATCCACAGTCAGTCTCCATTGTTCTCTCTCTGGATGTGGTTGGCTCTTTCTATTTTAAGTTTATTGGAATTGCCTTGAATCACCTCATTGTTGAAAAGAGCCAAGTTCATCACAGTTGATCATCACATAATCTTGTTGTAACTATATACAGTGTTCTCTTGGTTCTGCTCACTTCATTTAGCATTAGTTCATATAAGTATTAAAAGAAAATTCTTAAGCAATTATTCAGTAATATATGTATTTTCCATGTTTGTTTTTTTTTATTTGGGTGGGGGGTCAGGAATGCATGTTTTCACTTATATAGATATACATTTTTTAAAATTAATAACAGCATTTTCAGTCATTTATCTTTTGATTTGCTTCAATCATAATAGTATTGTACAAATAAATGAACCAAAACATTCTCTACCCAAAGTCAGTTAATGCCCTCAAAGTCGATAAATGCCCTCTTGTTAGTATCCTGCTAGACAAATAGAAAACAGATAATAAATATGTACTTTTTGACTAATTAATTTTTCATTGTCTTTAAGTAGGGCAATATATTGCCCTCAAATTGAAAACTTATTTGAGAAAAAATTCTGACTCAAGGAACAAACCTAGAACCATAGATTAGCTAAAATTATCCCTGCCTACATTTTCTTTTTATTTTGAGGGATGATACTTTAGGGCTTGAAAGAAAATTTATTATCACATGGTAAAATTCTGAGACTTTTACAGATGATGAGCTTGAAGCCCAGAAAAGTGTTTACACAAAGTAGAAGTAGAATTAAAACCCAGATGTCCTAATTTCTATCTCATGGATCTTTTCATGCCATCACATTTCTGCAACTGTTTTTTTTTTTTTTTCTATTAAAAATAAAATAATTTCAATGATCAAGTACATTTTTCTTCTTTCCACTTCCTCCAACTCATTTAACAATAAAAAAGGAAGAAAGGAAAAAAAAAAAGAAAAGAAAATGAAACAAGTAAAAAAAAAAAAAAAGAAAAAAGAACTTTTTTTATATGAACACAATCAAGAAAACTAAAATTCCAAATTTGAACATATCCAAAAATGTGTTGTTGCAACAAATAAACAGTCAGATTTGGAGATAGATACGTAGATTCATATGAACTGATATAGAGTGAAGTACTTTTTAAATAATATCTGTCATTCTAGATAGGTTTTACCCATGTGAGGCCAGCTATATGATAAGAGTACCACTAACACAAATACACACACACACACACACACACACACACACACATCCCTGTCTTAGTGTCCAAAACTTTACTACTAGAGGGTGATTTTTTTGAAGGCTGTTACGCCTTTCAGGGTCTTTTAATAAAATAAAAAACAAAAATAAAGTTATAGAAAACTATTACTATCCTACTTATTATTAGCCAATACCATAGCTAAGGGTATTTGATAACCTTTCAAGTCTAAAACCATAATTTCCTTATGATTTGTGAGTTGATGTTTAATCACTTAGGTCTGAAGTAGATGGGATAGCAGTATATTCAATAAGCTAACCCTCTTTGGGACTCCCATCACCCTTAGAGACTCTGACTTTTTTGTTCCTTGAAAATAATGACATAAGATGGTTCACATTTATATAGCATTTTATTCTTTTCACCTCTCACAAATAAATTATCCAGAGAGAAATTAAACACCTTGCTTAATCCTGTAGATGGAAAATGAAAACTCAGGCTAGTTTTTTTCTAATTTCTACAACCAGATCTTTCCTGTAGGCACCATCATTAGGCTAAACTGCATTTCTCTATAACAAGATTAAATTACTAGATGACTGGAAATCTCTATTGTTCTCCCAAAAGATAGTTGCCTCTAAAATGTTTCCATGTTAATTTATGTTCTGTCTAGTTACACAAAGGAATATATTCATATAAACATGTGTGTGTGTGTGTGTGTGTGTGTGTGTGTATTATATTGTCCTACTAATTAGAAAAATGGACTGGGAGTCTTTCAAGTCCCAAATTTGAGATATTTGAAGTCTTATTTAACATTATTCTTTCATGATTCTAAGCAAGATTTTTCTGTTCCTCTCTACTCTAACCTCCTGTAAAATAGCTTTAAAAATGTAAATAAAAGTGCCATTTAAAAAAGCAAACCATTTTGTAGTCCTAAGTTAAATATTGCTAGCTTACAAATTAATAACTTTGGATCTTTCAATACTGAACATCAAAAAAAAATTTCAAGGGCAATCTGCAAGCATCTCTCTTAATGTTCCTGTGTTATGCCACCGTTCTCTTTTATTTTCATTACTCAGTTTCCATAATTATCCTGACTCAGTTTCTCTAAATTTTCCTGCCTCTATTTCCCTAATTGTTCTGCCGTAGTTTATAATTGTTCTGCTCAATCCTGTAAAACCACCCCTCCCTCTTAATCAGAACATTTGATAAGGATAAAAGATATTATATTTCAGAATATCAGGATGCCTTTCCCCATCCCAAGCTATCAGAATATCAGATACCATCTTCTCAAGATGCCTCTCCCCATCCCTGGGGTTCCTATCCTCATTATGTCATTCCCATCTCCAGTGGCTTGCCCCACTTTGTCAGAGTCCCATTTCCCCTCTCAGCTCCCTGACTTCGCTCCTGCCTCAGTCTACCCCCCAGGGTCTGAGCCACGTGTATATATGTCATTGAGAACTCACATTGTTTGCTGGATTCTTGGAGATGATAGTTTCATTCAACCTTGAGTCCCAGTAAATATCTCCCTTTTAAATAAATTATTAAATACTCTCTAATCTCTATCTTGCCTCAGTTTCTCTGACATTAAACTTGTGCAGTATTTTAAAGGTATTTCATTTTCTTTTAAATGCTTTAAAATTTTTCTATTAATGTCAAATCCAAATCCAAGAGAACAGTAAGCAAAATCACTAAATACTTGTTGCCAAGATTTGGCACTTGATTGCCAAGAATTAACTTTTAATAATATTTATTCAGAAATATCTATTTCACATTAAACTCTTTAATGTTAGTTTTTTTTTTTTTTTTTTTTTTTTTTTTTCTGTTCTCTAAGGCAGAGGCCTTCAAACTTTGAAGAGGAATTCCATTAAATTTTTCAAGTCTTCTAATCACCTAAATGAGAGGACATTGCAGAAATGTTGACTGGCTGACTGCCTGAATAGGGGAAAAATGGTGTTGACCATAAAATATATCTGAGGGAGATATAATTTGGGAAATAAAACTATCAGTCTTACTGATAGATTCTGATTACTTTAAGTTAATTTTGGAATTGTTAAGAAAAATCAGTAGCTAGCATGCTACTATTCCTTAATACACTATCAAAAATTCTTGTAGAGTAAAGCAAACAGGGAAATTGTTTCTCAGTGTGGATACAAGATTTTATTAGGACCTCTAAAAATCAGAGAAACAAGAAACCTTCCCCTGAATGAAGTAGGTATCATTTCTATGTGAAGAGTTTAAAAATAATATTAAAGTTAAAAAAAATCTAGTAAATATGCTGAGTGTAATAATCTTATGCTATCATTTTCACTGAAAGGTTTCTTTTTTCATAATTACATATTTTTAAATAAGGGATTTATCCTGATAAAATTACCAATTTTCCATATTAATGCCTACTTATTGTATTCTTTAGTTTCAAAGGTTATATTGCCTATGTGGCCTATTTCTTAGTGGTCATTTATTTGTTATTTATAAACAATATTAGGATTTAGTGTTTAGGCAACTCAAAAGTATTTTGTTGTTTATTTTTCGTGACAATAATTCCCTTTTGTTGTCTTTCTTTAAAACTAAATCCTCCCCATTAAAATATATATAATGCAGGTATTTTCTTTCCCCACCTCCCTTTGTTTTACTTAGGCTGGAATCTTGAATTATTAGCACATTTAACATCTTTCAGAAAGTACATTTTTCTTTTTCTTTAGTTTAGTCTAGGTTATTTTTAGATGCCTATGCAGAGATTGTAAGTGTGTGTCTAAGTATATGATGGCTTGTTAATTTCTTCTGAATCTTTCAGAAGTTACTAGAGATTTCAGGCTATTTCAAACCCTTCAAAAATTTAATCTTGAAATTCCAAAGGAACAATAAGTCATTCCTTATTTTAGTCCTCTTAGAATATGATTTGGTAGGACTTATTTTCCTTAACTTATGAATGTCAAAATGTGCAATGCTTAGCTAATTTGAAATCTGGAATTTCTTTATATAACCTCTACAAAATATGTCAATTACTAATTATCTTGGGAGAAAAAGTGAGAAAATTACCAAAAAATAATTTTGTGAGATAAAATTCTAGTTAAAGAGCAGCTTTCTAACCATTACCTCACTCTTGCAGCAAAAATAACTTGCTGTCAGTACCCAGAACTACTTGCCAATCAATCAAAAGTTCTAGGCACTTCTGATCTCTTCTTTTTTTCCTAACATTAGTAACAATAACTACAACCCTATATATTAAGAAGAATACCGCTCCCAAAAGTTATTAAGAATCAAGAGATAGGGACATGCTTTCTATCCTATATAGTTTTGTTTTAAACAAAAAAAATTCTTAAAGATATTAATTGCTTATCGAAAAATTTAAGGTATCTTAAAATTGCCTCATATCTATCCCATTTTTAAAGTTTTTTGAAGGGGAAAAAAAACATTTCTATTGCAATCTTTCATCACATTCTTTAAATTGACCATTCCTAAAGATGGATATAATAATAATGATTTCTTGGAGAAAGTACCTATGAGCATTTTCAATTCACTACAGAAATATCTAAAATCTTTATCAAAGCAGGACTAAAAAGATAGAGGAAAATTCTGGGAATAGGACATTACTCAACCCTGAAAATTATTTTAAAAATTATTTTTAAAAGGCTGCTTCTCTGATTTTTAACTATACATATGGAAATGAGGTATGAAGATGCTACTATGCTCTATATTCCTGTTATAAAATAGAGAAGCGAATGAAAACAAAACTCTAAAGCAAATCATCTACTAGACTTTGAAAGCTAAGTATTCTCACTATTATTAAGGTATTGATGCCCCCCATAGAACACATAAAATAAAAACTTTTTGAATTAAATAATTTATAAGAAGAAACATTTCAAGTGTTCTATCACAACTATTTTGTCTGAGGTGGAAATAAAACAATAGATTCCATTTTCAGATTTATAAAAAAAAAAAAATCTAAGAGAGAAAATGGGATCCTTTTTTTTTAAAGCCAAAATAAAAATAACTTGATTGGGTCAAAAGTTCACTTTAGTAAACTTTAAAGTGTTATGCCACAGTTCTCTTTTATTGCCCTGACTCTGTTTCCCTAATTATCTTGACTCAGTTTCCCTAAATTGTCCTGCCTTGGTTTCTCTAATTGTTCTGCCTCAGAAAACCCTTCCCTGTTAATCATGATGATCCAGATAAGGAGAAAGACCTTTTATCTTAAACCCCATCAGAATGTTGGGTGCCTCTCACCATTCTGTAATCCCAATTATCAGATATCCCCCATGCCTCCCTTCACCCTGTCAGAACCAGATTGTTAGTCCCATGTTCCTGCTTTCAGCACCCTGACTCCATTCCTGCCTCACTCTACCCCTTGAGTCTGAGCCACATGTATATATGTCATTGAGAACTCACATTGTTTGCTGGATTCTTGGAGAGGATAGTCTCATTCAGCCCTGGGACCAAGCCATGGATCCATTTGTTCCTAGTAGATCTCTCCCTTTTAAATAAATTATTAAATACTTTCTAATCTCTATCTTGCCTCAGTTTCTCTGACATTACAAAAGCACAACTAGCACAAATACCACAATACTACTACATTAATATCTTATTTCCTGAGAAGTTTTACTCTATCACCTATTCCATTAACTTCTGGAGGAGACCCTCGTTGGACTGTTGAAGAATTTTCAGTGGCTCTCAACCTCAGACTGATCCTACCAAACTTGAAGTGGCTTTAAATACAGTTCCAGTGATGAAATCTGTATCTGTATACAATCCCAGTATAATTCTAGGTAAATCATAAAGGTTCACCAGCAAACTGACCATTAATTGATAAATTATTCGTCTATAGAACTCATGGAAGATTTTCAGAGGGTTTAATGTTTTAAAAGTCAGAGTACCCTTTGGCAATCTAGTGGAGCCTAATGATCTCTTTTTAAAATGCCTTTAAATGTATAATATAAAACACATGAATACAAAGGAGGCAAATATATTAAAAAATATTTATCAATAAAAATTACAGAACTCAGTTTAAGATTCCCTATAATAATATGATTCATAAAGTGGTTGTGATATAGATCAATGAAGGGAATATCTGTATTAATATCACAAGTCACTTAAATATTGAAGTTTAAGTACTTATTCAACTATAATGGTATATGTTAGGTATTATAAAAAGCATCTTTTTTTTTTTGAGGCAATTATGATTAAGTGATTTATTCAGGATCATACAATCAGGAAGTGTTAAGTGTCTGAGGTCAAATTTGAACTTAGGTCCTTCTGATTTCAAGGCTGGTGCTCTATCCACTACACCAACTAGCTGCCCCCAAAAGTATCTTTTTAAAGTGCAAATATCCCAAACATATGGGCACAGATAAAGATCATTACGTTGTTGTTGTTTATTTATTTTATCTGTGTCTGACTCTTCATGACCCTCTATAGTATTTTCTTGGCAAAGATACTTGGCTATTTCCTTCTTCAGCTTATTTTACAGATGAAGAAACTGAGGCAAAGACTTGCCCACAGTCACAAAACTTGTAAGGATTTTAGACCATCTCTCTGTTCTCTCTTGCTTGAACTCTTTCTCTCTCTTCCACTACAGCACAGATTTCCCTGGCTTCCTTTATGTGGCAACTAAAATCTCACCTTCTACAGGAAGCCTTTCCCAAGACCTTTTAATTTCCCTGCCTTCCCTCTTTTAATTATTTCCTATTTATTCTGTATGTACCCTGTTTCAGAATATTTGCCTATATTTTGTTTCTCCTATATTCATAAGACTATAACATCCTTGAGATAAGTACTGTCATTTGCCACTTAAAAAAAAATCCCCATCTCTTAGCACAGTCAATAGTACATACTAGGGGCTTAATAAATATTTATCTAAAAATGAGATAATAGGGACTGTCAGGGATAGAGCCAAGGTGGTAAAGTAGAAAAATAACTTAGCTGGGCTATCCCAACATTCATTTATCTTCACACCATTTTAAAATAATGATTCAGAATTCATTCTGGGGTAGCAGAACAAACAAAAGGTGAGAGTGAGACACTTTTAATAGAGTGCAAGAAGGGAGATAAACCAAACAAGTTAGGTTATTTGGGTCAACATTATAACAGACTGTAAAAAAACAAATGAGTTTATATTTTATTTTAGAAGCAATTAGAAGCCATTGGAATTTGTTGAGAAGGGAAATGATATGGTCAGATCTGAATCTGGCAGATGTGTAAAGAATATATTGAGATTGGGAGAGCCTTGAGGCATGAAAACAAATCAGAAGGCTAATACAGCATTCCTGGCAAGATGGTCTGAACTAAAGGACTTGAACTAAACTTGAACAAAGTGGGTAGCTTTGTGAGTAATAGGAATACAGTGTTAAGAAAGGAGAAGAGGAATGATTGCTTGACTATCATTTTCAATCATTACACTGAGGAAATTACTTCTTAGATTAGAATAGATGACTTCAGAAGTCCCTTTCAATTCTGAGACTATAAATTTCCTCCAATGTATTCAATGTACTCAATGTATTCAAGACTTTATATTTCATAACAAAAAAAAAACATACACTAAAACTAATACTATTAGCAATCAAATGTACCTCTGTGTTTCAGACTATTCATTAAATACTGGCTTTCCCATATATCAAAGATAAATAAGATACATGCCAAATATATAATAATAAAATTTCCAATTAAACAAACTAAAACATCAAAATACTAGTTTATGGCATCATTCCATTAAAAACAATTAAAAATAAATCAAGATTCGAAAATACTTTAAGTGACATCTTTTTCCTATTGTATGTAGCAGAGAAGGCTGTTTCTGAAGTATAGACAATTCCCCTCCCCCTTAATTTAAACTGCATAAACTATAATTTTAGTAAATCAAGCAAAGAGCTAATCAAGTTTTGGTTTGCTAATTACTTCTCAATTTGATTAGAACTGGCAGCTAATCATCTCTGGAAATTTAAAGTCAATCTTTCACTCACATTTGCAAATCAACTCCAGTGCAGAAATATGGCTACATATAGTATATAGCTTTTTTGTAATATCAAAATTCTTTATTCCCACATATTTCCTCAATGTAATAATAATTGAAGTTTTTGAGGATATTATCGACAAGTTAAATAATGAATGTGATTTGAAGCTCTATGATGTTAGAGAAACAAGCTAGTTGATAGAATTTTTGAAGCAGCCCACACTAGAGCTAAGAGAGAGTACATCCTAGGTTATACAAACACAGTATAATTTTAAATCATAATTCAATTTTATGGTCAACTGTAATTTGAAAAAAACAAGTTTATGTCAAGAAATTGAACTATGAACAATTGATATTTCAATAATTGTCTAATTAAAAGACAAAATTTTGAATACATTTAAGAATTAATTATTAGCATATGTAAGAAAATATCACCTTGAGAAATATATCAAGGGAGAAAAATAATGTCAAAGTAATTTAAATTCATCATGGGAAAATATTATTATAAACTGAATGAAAAAGTGAGGCAGATGATTTTGGTTCTAATTTCAGAGGGGAATTTCTTTCATAGTTATTTCCCTAAATCTATATTTAAATTGAAATCTATAGGAAGGTTTCTAGTTGCTTTGATACTTTCTGCTCCTGTAACAATTTTTCCAACCTTAAAATTCCCAGTCTATAGCTAATGAATTTTAAATTATTTTCTTTATTAGTTGTTTCAGGATAACAATTTCTCATCAATAAGCTTTTCACTAAGTATACACAAAATAAATTACAGATTTAATAATTACCTGATAAAATTATGTGGGAAAATAATGTTAATAATTCATTTTTAAAAATATAACGAGTTAATAATCATCTCAAGATTTCACTTTCTATTTTACATGTTCAATATACAATGGGTTCTCACTGGTCTACCTTCCCTGCCCTCCATTCAACTTGTCTGTAAGATCCTTTCTTTGAATTTATTTCAATTCTAAATTATCCTGCTTTGTTTTTACCCTTCCCTTCTTAAAATTTTAGCTGATTTTTAGTAAAAGATCAGTTCTTCATTATACACATGTTAGGAAAACTGTGTCATAGGAAAAATAGGAATAATAGGAAATCTATTATGCAAGTTTACTAAAATTGAGCTTGATCGACATATGGCATGAACCATACATTATTTTAATGTATGGAATCAACTAGATAGAATAGATAATAGTATTGGATTTGAAATCAGGAAAACTTTAGCCCACTTCAGATGCATACTAGTTGTCCCCTAGTCAGATCATTTAGCCTTTCAGAGCCTCAGTTTTCTTATCTTGAAAAGAGGATATTAACATTACCTAACTCACAAGTTTATTGTGAAGATCTGTTCTTCATAAGCCTTAAAAGGTTATCTACATACTGGCAATTATTATTCAATATTCTAACAATGAATACCCACATCTATGATGCAATAGAAGGCTTAAAAACTTTGGCAACATAATAAGAAGATGGGAAAAGACCCTGCTATTGGGAAAGATTGAGGAAAAAAAGGGAAAAGGCATGGCAGAGAATAAGAAGAATAGATACTGTCATAGAAACAATGAACTTCATGAAGCTGGACAGATTTCCAGAGACAGTGGGGGATAGAACGAGCTGATATGTAAGATTTCATGAAGTCATGAAGACTTGGACATGATTAAATGATGAAACAATGAGTGCTCAATAAATATTTGTTGAAAAAATAAATGAATAAATGTTTTGAAGTAGAAATTAAGGTGAAAGCAAATTGATTTCCCTTGCAGGGTGATGGGGAGGTGGGGAGAGATGTTGTTCAAGAAAGTATAAAGCTTTATTTGACTTCTTGTAATTTTGACCTCAGAGGGGTAAATAATACAATGGTATACCAGTACTCATCATTAATTGGTTCCAAGAAGACAGTATTGAATGAATTATTCCTGTAAGGAATACATGTCCAGTCTGTACCCTAACCATCTTTCCCCATCCAATTCCCTTACTTAAGTGGGGCTTCCAGCGGTGGCTAAAATAAACAAACAAATAACCAAACAAATAAATAAATAAATGAAAAATCAGCCTTGCCCAGTCTAGCCAGGTTCCTGAGAGGAACTTTGATCTTTCTATTCTCCCTGCATCCCATGCTGTGCAAGCTTTTTGGTGGGGAGGGAACTCAGGAGATGAAAACTATGGTCCCTCAATGTCTGCTGTCCAAGTCTCTGGCCACTTTCCAGGACTTGGGGCTGCCAGGAGTCCTGGGTCCTCCACTGAGTTCCTGTTCCTACTGCTTCTCATGCTGGCCTATAAAAATGGTAATCTCTCCATGATGAAGACAGGATCAAAGCCTCATTTATATTTCTAATTCCTTAATATACTTCCTTGTCACAATATGAAGAATAATATATGTCCTTAACTTCCTTAAGTTTTCTAAGAAAAAAATATTTCTTTTTCTATGTTGTCAAAAGACTACACAATTCTGACAGTTTCCATAATGTCAGTGAGCTTAGCAAACTTTGAAGTTTAATGGTCATATAGTAACTAGGGCTTAAGTTGCACATTTTACTCCAATTCCCCAAAATACTTTACAACACAAAAAAGCTAGACTGAGACAATCCTATGAAATGGGTGAAAAATTGTCTTTGATGCTTTAGTCTCTGTGTTCTTTGCATACTATTTCCTTCTTTGTGGTGTCTTCTTGGTACTGCTTCTATTTATAACTAGTATTTTCTGGGGGAGGAGGAAAGAAAGAGGGGAAAATCCTGCTCTCAGGGAAAGTTCTAATAAATGAATTCACACTAAAGTTTAACTAACTGACAAGGATTTATAAAAGGATAATTGTATTTTAATTTAAAAAAATCTAAAATGCCAAAAGAAAGGATCTCTAATTGTAGAATGTGAGTGATAGAGGGAAAGGAGAGAATTATTTGTTAGAGGAATACCCTAGAAATGCTACATTTCAGTGATCACTTTTTGTACTTACTCTATGTAGTTTATATACATAAAATTAAATAAAAATAGAATGCCAATATTAGAAGTGTCCTGGGAGAATAGTCATTTATTTTCTTTCCTTAACTCCATGAAACCTAAGGCACAAAGAAGTGACATGTATTGCCCAAAGTCCTGATGAACATTAACAGCATAGTCAAGATTAAAGCCTCATTCTCCTTGAATACTAGGCCTATACTCTTTCTATTATACCATGTATTCACCATCCTCAACTTTTTCATGACATCATGTGAAAAATGCTTATTATGAAACCATCTTCCTAGGGCAAATAAATTTCTACTATTCATCTGGTTGAGTGAATATTCACCTTTTTTTTCTATAATTTTATAATGGTTTAATCTCTTATTTCCTCTACTTTTTAGTACTTCAAGGTTACCACAAATCTCCTCTGATGATGTAAAGTGAAAATAAATGCTTCAACATCTTTGATTCCATCATCACTATCTGAGGGTGACATTGCTTTCAAGGCCATAAACTAAGAGTTATCTTTCACTGACTTGTTCTGTGTTTATCAGGGAGTCATTCTGGATCCTGAGCTTCTCTTTGAATCATAAATAAACTTCCTCTTTTTAACTCTTGCTGCTTTCTTCAAGTCTTTCTAGCATTTAAGGGACTTTTCTTTGTGAAATAGGATATTAAAAATATAATATAATATGAAGGGAGAAAAAAGAAAGAAATAACAAACAGTGTCTTTTAAAAAAATGTGAATGTCAGAGGTGCCCTTGTAATATGCTGACATTGCTTTGGGGGATTTAAGGAAAGGCAATACTCTGTATAAAGAAACATTGGGAAAGAAAATAATTTTAAAAATATTTTTAGATCCTCAGGTCTTATTAAACTGATAAAAAACGCTAAAAACATCCAATGGCATTTTCACATTTTTATATTTCAATTTAGAGATAATTAGACCTATATTTAGGTGAGAATTCTTTCTATGGATAATAAAAGAATCCATTAAACTAATAACCTTCATGAGTAAGGATTTTTTAAACAAGTTAGAAAGCAGTACAGAAAATATTTCTCTACTATAAAAATATAGATCTGTGATATAAAGTATTGTAGTCCATGCTATTCCACAACTGAAAAATGTGCAATGTGCTGCAATGTGATTTTAATATCACCCTGGGAATCTAAACTTTCGATTTCTTCATTTAATTATTCATGGCTGATCTCTTTTGTACATGAGCCCTGAGGTGTTTCATCAGAAGTGGTTTAAAAAAATTGAACACAGAGAGTTTATGTGATTGCAGAATTGTAAAGGTAATTTGTGGGTATTCCCCTGTATAGAGAAAGGATAATTTAACGACATACCCTAGGTCACGGTGTCATTTGCAGAATTATTGTCCCTGTTCTTACCCATGAAATGGTTTTTATCCCTCTTCATTCAAATGTTTGTTTGTGTCCTAATTGCTTCTCAAATGCACAGTTAATAGGGAAAAAAGCCAAAAACTATGTAGAGCTCCTATCCAGTTCAGTGATATTAGACCAATCATCTTAATCAATAAATAGCATTTATTAAAAACCACTGATATGCCAGGCACTTTGCTAAGTGCTGGGGATACAAAAAGAGATAAAAGGTAATCCTTCTCCTCATGAAGCTTATATGTCCATTGATTCCACTTTCCTAATTTACAAAATTACAAGATTAGGCTAAATGATTCTAAAGGTCCAATTTTAATGAATTCTGTGATATATGATCAATTATATGCATATAAATATGATTTATATTAAGTAGCTCTGTGAAGAATTGATGAGCAATCTGGAAACCATGATTTGGATCATGATCTTTGATTACTTCAGTGTCCTCATTTGTAAAGATTTGAATTAGATGCTCTCTAAAGTCTCTTCCACATTGAATTTATTATTATAAGGATTAATTAAAGAAATTAAAGATATGTAGCCCCCCTCAAAAAAAAAGATTAAAGGATGATGAGAATTCCCTTTCATTTCAAATCTTCTAATAAAAGCTATTTGACTATTTACTGAAGCTTTTATTGATAAAATTTATACTTTGGGGAGAAGATGGTTTAATTTTCTGCAGTCCCTTCCAAATGTTCAAGTCTCTGATTTGATCAAAATTTTAACAATTTGTCTTTATTGGGAGAATTAATTTGTTCAACAAAATAGTACCTATTGTTAAGTATTTACCATTTTATTGACAAAAACGATACAAACATAGGAATATAAAAAAAATAAAATAAATATAAAGTAAGGGCAGCCAAGTGGCACAGTGGATAGAGTGCCTAACTTAGAGTCAAGAAGATTCCTCTTTATGAGTTCAAATCTGGTTTTAGGCACTTAGCTATGTGACTCTGGACAAAACATTTATTGCCTGCCTCAGGTTCTCATCTATAAAACAAGTTGGAAAAGGACATGAAAACCCACTCCAATATCTTTGCCAAGAAAAACCCAAATAGGATCACAAAGAAAGATACACAAAATGACTCTGCAACAACATTATATGAAGAAGGACACTGACAACTGCATCAGGAAAGACCTGTAGATGGTGGCAAAAATATAGAAAAATAAAACTAACCATTTTAAATGATCTGAACTGTACCCCCCCCATGTCCTTAACTGTAAAGGGGGAAAGCTATAAAATGAAGAATTCTCTTTCCAAACAGTACATTCCATATTTTAATTGATGGACAAAAACTAAAGAAAAGATTTCTAACGAAATGAAGATTCTCTTGATCTTCTAAATATAATAATCCAGAAAATTCTATCACAGAAATAGTTTTGAAAAAGGCATCAATGAATAACTTTCTGAAAGACTGTATTTTAAGCATTTCAATGCATTGTCAAATCTAAGTGAGTATGGTAACTCATCGCTATGCAACTCCCTAGTAATATGATAAGAGGGACCTGCAATTTTGTTTTCCTGAATCTCAATTTCCTTTCATGTAAGATGGTGATAGCCATGCTTATTTCAAAAAATTATTGTGAGGATTAAAGGAGGTAGTGTATGTAAGATATTTGGTAAGTTTGAAGCCTTATATCAATGTAAACCTATAAAAATATATTTGTGGGTGTTAAAAAAAAAAAAGAACCAATGATTAGTGAGCAACTAGTTATTTACAATTCTTTCTCCTTTTTCTAAGAGTGATAAGGTAAGAAAGTGCAAATACTATTTACTTAACCCTGTATACATCCTGGGCTCTTACCAATTCTGTATGCCTTTTGTGCTTAACATTTGCCTCAGGTTACTCTGTTTAAAATCTTCTATACAGTTATAGGGAGCAGAGCCAAGATGGAAAAGAGCAAATATGACTCTCTGTAACCTCCTTCAAACTTCTCTCAAACCAACAGTAGATTAAGTTTCTAAACTGGTCTTGAAGTCAAAGAATCCACAAATGTTTAGAGTACAACATATTTCTAGAAGAAGATACCTTGGAAGAATTTCAGAAAAGGTCTGTTTCAATCAAGCAGAGGGATAGCAGAACCCATTCTGCAGCATAGGGAAACTGAGGGGGTGAAGGGGGGAGCAGCAAGGAACTGGGATAGGAGTCAGAGGGTTGTATGCCAGAGACCATGCTCTTCAAGACCATGTCCTTGAACACTGCCAGAGGCCATGTCCTTGGACGCAGGAGACAAAGAGCTAAGAAGAGCAGCAAACACCCTAAATTCCTGAGATTAGATAATGTGTGTCCCAAGAAATCGGTCATCTCCGCCCAAGATCTAGATAACAGTATACTCTAGGATTTCCGCCACACCTATGGTCCGACATTCTTCTCATTGTAACCCCCCACTCAGAAATCCTATTTAATTAAACTCTCTTCATTCATTAAACAGAGACATTCACCATCTTAAATCTTGTGTTGCCTCTCTGTCTCTCCGATTCCGTTCCCAAGCCGTAGGCTTTACAGACCACTGTCTTACAGAGCTTTTGCTCCTTCTCGGCCCTGGTTCCCTTCGATGACCCACTGTGGATGTCCTGCCGGACAGGACAATTGGCGCCCAACGTGGGGCTCTAAGTGGACCTCGGCCCGACATCGCTCCCGAGCATTCCGCGAGAGAACTCACGGTCTCTACGGAACCCCGTAAGGGTAGAGGTAAGTTTTCGCGATTGTCGGTACTATGGAATCGTATTTATCCAAAGAACAAATATTCCTTAAAGATCTTAAAGGAAATCTTAAGGAAAGAGGCATAAAAGTAAAAAAGAAGGACCTTATAAAATTCTTTATATACATAGATAAGGTCCGTCCTTGGTTTATTGTAAATGGCCCTGAAATACACCCCGGGAAATGGCAGAAGGTTGGCCGAGACCTAAAACGAGAAGGGCCAAACGTTGTAAATGTTTTCCCCCTCTGGGCATTAATTAATGAAGTCATTGAAGGAGCCTCTAACAACGGCAAGGTTCGGCAATTACCCCCGGGTCCTCAGATAACTTGGGAAGACGCTGAGGGAAATACGGGCACTGTCCGCCCTTACATAGTTCCTAATCTACCTATTAACCTATGGGGAAGAGATATTCTCTCACAAATGGGTATTATTATGTACAGCCCCAATTCTGTAATCACAAGACAAATGCTAAGCCAGGGTTTTCTCCCTCAACAAGGATTAGGGAAAAATAACCAAGGTATCAATCAGCCTTTACAAGTACAGCCGTACCCTGGCCGTGCTGGCCTTGGTTTTCAGAACCATTTTTTATAAGGGCCACTGGTCCGCCCAGCCTGCAGGCGGACAAAATCAAAACACTCCAGTCTGGTTTGACCAGTGGCCCCTTTCCAAAGAAATTATGTTGCGCCGTCCATAGATCTTTTTCGCTTGAAATACCCCAAACCTGCCACTAGACCTTAACCCTAATTTCGTTTAGGTACCCCAAAGCTAGACCTCAACATTTGGGGCACACTCAGAACCAATCTGGGTTTTGAGCTGTTCAAGCAGTATTCTTCCGGGAAGAATCTGTGTTCTTTCTTTGGTCTCACTCTATCTCTAAAGGTGGTGGGGAGAATATCTGTGTTCCGTCTCACCCTACTTCCATTTCAGGTGAAAAGGCTTCTCTAAAGTCTTTTCCTGGAGCAGATGCTTTGCTTGAAGAAACTCCCACTGACCAAATCCTTTAGAAAGAGAAAGGCCCTTCCTTTGCATCTCAATGCATTTCTAATCTTTTTTTCCTGTCACCAGATAGTCCTGCTCTCCAGCAGGAACTGTTGAGACACAAGAGGAAGTGTCTCTTTAACACCACCCCAGACCAAAGAGTGGTCATGTGGCCGTTCTGGGGACCTTACCCTTCTCGGGGGTCCCAGGCCAGCGCTCTCTTTGCTCTGTTCTGGGGAGATAGCCGGAGAAACGTAAGAGGAGCTGTGTTTGAGCCCTTCTCCCACGCCACTGTTAAGTGCAATGGAGTCTCTAATGGTCAGGCTGTAGCCACGAGGAGAAAGGTCACTGAATTGGGGTGAGTTTAGAGAATGTCTCTGCCCACGGCAGCTACTCCCTGGACAGGGGTAAGCAGTCTTCCCTTCAGGTTTTGCTCTCCCAGTAAGATTTGGGGACTTAGATGAGCTGCCCTGCCTTCAAGTTCCAGCGTGGAATCGCCAGAGGAGCCCTCGCCATTCAAGACGCACTGCGCTGGGTAAGATGGCATCTCTTCCTCCCCCACCCTCGTTCTGGCCTTTTCTTCCCCTTCTTACATGGAGTGGGGAGTGTAGAACTCGAGGCCTGGTTCGGACCTCTCCCATGTGGCTTGGCAACCTGCCATTTAAATGCTCCTATCCTGCCCCCTCCTTGGGGTTACTGTACAGTGGGGAGATTGGGGACTCAATCTAAATCTTCTCAAATCTCCGGAAAGGTTGTCACCAACTTTTAAAATAGAAGTTTGCTAGCAATTTGGACAAGTGGGCCGCGCCCCTTCCAGACCTTTACCTGGCTCTTAAAGCCGCAGCTTCTAGCCCTCAGGACGTGTGCTCTTCCCATACATTTTAAACGGGACTCAGTTTCCCTGATTTGGTCATCCTGCGTTAACTGTAGAAGCCTCAGAATTACACTTTTGCACGCTCACAAGGCTGTCTACAAAGACGGGATTTTAAACTGCTCTCGGTTTTTTCTTAGCCTCAGGGCACTACTTAAAACCATTTCTTAGCTGCTTGTGGAGAGATAACCTAGGTAAACCAGGCTAGGTCTGTTTGTCTCACACTTTCCTACCTAACCCTACAGGTGGGAACTCTTTTGCTCCTACTTTTCTTAGTCCTAAAACCTTTTGCTCTTAGTACACTCGGTTCTGGTTCTATTCTTTTCTGGATTGGCATTCTATGTCCCTGCCAACAAAGGATTTTTTCCTGGGCTCCAACCCTGGCCAGGTTGCAGCTTCAAGAAAGACCTTTGGAATGATGGCTGGGGAATAAAATTTTAGGTCAAGGCAAATTAAATTCTTTAGAAGATGGCTTTCTCCTCATTCCTTGACTGCAGCAAGAAATGAGTAAATGAGAGAAACTGAAGCCATTCAAGAATTCGGTGAATAGAATACCCTTAGGAAAGAAGTCTGCCTTTCCTGTGTGCTTTTCTATGTTCTCTAGACTTGTTCCCTGTTTTCCCTCCTCCATTCTTTGAGACGCTGAGGGACTAAGATGGGATAGTTTACCTTCCTACTTAGATGGTGTGTTTTATAGAGGTATTGGGTAATTTGTAACTGAGTTATGCCTTAAAATTTGTCATCTCTGATGGGCAATTGTAAGTTATATGAAGTTTGGTTCAGTTACTTGTGAACTTTAAGATCTGTGTAATGTTAAATTTAAAACTGTCTACTTAGATAAGAAAGATAGTTGTATAAGCTGTAAACCCTTTACTGTGATTCTTGAACTAGATTTTATCTGAAGTCCTAGATTAATGATAACTGATGTAGAAGATAAAATCCTTTGGGACTGCAGCTAATATTTGCTGGGAGTTTTGAGTTCAGGTGTGATTGCATAGACCAGAAGTAGAACTGCCTTAAATAACTATTTTAATTTGTGGCCACACTATGATTGTTGCTAAGCTTTTTTCCTGGGGCTAGAGTTTCTTTATCTAAAGTTTTACTTCGCCCAGGTACTTGGGGCCGCTCCCACCTTGCCTTTTGAGAAAGATGACCGGCCTTTTACACTGTATGTTGATGGAAGGCAGGGCTAGGCCCCTGACTTCCGGCTCAAATGCCCGGGCTAATTTGACCTCGCTGGGAAACCCTTGCAGTCTTGGGGGGATTTGTCGCTCATAGGACTCTGTGAGGCCCTGAGTCTTAAACTCTAGGTCTCTGGACAGGTAGGCTTGGCTAGGCCTTCTAGGGTGACTGGAGTCAATTGGCGACAATTGGCGTGTTTGGATGTTTTTGGAATTTAGATTCTGTCCAAATTCAATGGGTGTGGCCCAGTCCCAGCCAGCCCTCGCGGAGAGAAATGAGAAAAATGATCAGAGAATACCGGTAGATAGTCCCTTGGGAAACAAATTAATTGGAACAAACTGCCAAAATATAAAGGAAAAAGCAAGAAAAAGATGATAAGGTATTGCTACTTTGTCTGGGGTGACAAAGACATTGGTGGAGGCACTATTTGGCCTAAATTTGGCTCCCTTGAAGAGTGGGTGTGCCAAATACTGAATTTGTGTGTTAATAACAAAGAACCTGCTAATCCAGAGGAGGTTCTATATGCAGGACTATGGCTTTCCGGGGCTTCTATAATGTTGAGTAAGAGTCCAAGTGTAAAGGACACGAAGGAGGAAACTTTAAAGACCCAGCAATGGGACCCATTGTTATCTCTCCCTCCTCCATACTTATCCCCACCCCCAGAAGAAGCCATGGTTTTAGGAAAGGGAAGGTGAGGACTTAATCCCATCAGCTCCTCCGGGGCCCCTCAGGGTACGGGAGGATTTAATTCGATTGACCCCACCTGGACTCCAAAAAGAGTCATTCTCCTCTTTAAGGAAGGAATTAGATCAAATTCAAAGAGATATCCGAAATTATCCTTTGCCGGGAACTAAAACCCCAAGTCCTAAATTATATCCCTTAAGAGAGGTTCCTTCGGCCCAAGGAGGTATAGGATTTGTGAACGCTCCCCTGAGCACCACAGAAGTCAGGACCTTTAAGAAGGAAATGAGGTCCTTGATAGAAGACCCCACTGGGCTAACAGAACAGTTTTGATCAATTCATTGGAATTTGTCTCCTAGGACCTAACATGCTTCCTCCCAAACAGCTTGAAGGCGTCTGCAACCACACCATACCTGTCAACCTGACGTGGCAATATGTGGCCGCTCCTGACGGCTCTTATTTTGCCTGCTCTGCTGGCCTTACTACATTTCTGGATGCCCGATCTTTTATCAAAAAACGCGATTACTGCGTTTCTGTCTTTCTCTTCCCTCATATTAATATACACCAGGCCGATGATTTCCTTGATATCTGGGAAAGAAAAAGTACTGGCAATTTCAGGACCAGGAGGGAACCCCTTACTGCATTAACCCTGACCGTCCTCCTTGGCCTAGGAGCGGTAGGAACGGGGACGGGTATAGCCTCCCTCATACAAAATGACAAACAATATTCCCAATTGAGCGCTGCTATAGATAAGGATTTACAGGAATTGCAAGCAGGACCTAAACACCTTAAAGACTCAGTAGCATCCTTAGCTGAAGTCGTCCTGCAAAACAGAAGAGGCTTAGACCTTCTCTTCTTACAACAAGGAGGTCTTTGTGCAGCCCTCAAGGAGGAATGCTGCTTTTATTCAGATAAACTTGGCCTTGTTGAAAACAGCCTACAAAAAGTTAGGGACAGTCTGGAAAAAAGAAAACAGGAAAGAGTAAAAAATGAATCCTGGTATAAGAACTGGTTCTCCACTTCCCCCTTGCTATCCACTCTTCTCCCTAGTCTTCTCGGCCCTCTTGTGGGACTCCTTCTCCTCCTTTCTTTTGGCCCTTGGGCCTTTAATAAACTAACCACTTTCGTTAAATATCAAGTAGATTCTGCGATCACAAAAAGACACATCTTTTATCATCAGTTACGAGACCAAGACACCTTGGAACCTGAAGAGAAGATCGAACCACTCAAATTCACTGAACAGCTCCTGAAACAGACAGGGTGTCAACGATTGAGAAAATTGTTGTTCTCATGTTTAAAAAAAAAAAAAAAAAAAAAAAAAAAAAAAAAAAAAAAAATCTTGAATGTCATGGAATCTGTATAACTGTAGTCTGTCATATATGTTCCATGTTCTGTGTGGTTTGTCTGTTATGTTGTTGTTTGGAAAACAACGTTGCAACTGTACATAGTAAATTGGAGCTCCATGTCTGTTTCTGTGTGTCTGTGTTAAAAGTTAGTAAGCTTGTAAGAGATAAGGATTCAGCCTCTGTGTTGCAGACTTAGAAAATATCAAGAAGTTTGAAAAATCTTTCTCTCTCTCTCTCTCTCTCTCTGTCTCTGGCTGACTACAGCAGCCTGTGAGAAAAAGGGAGAGAAAGGAAGAAATAAAATAAAAAAAAAGGGAAATGAAAAAAATAGATTGAAAGGGATTTGAAAGTTTGGAAAGTTAATATACAGCAGTATGCTAACATTTAAAGGAAAGGACTGATTTGTAAGGGAAATTAAAGGTTTGCATGGTGTTAGGAAGGTGAACTTTTGGGAGTAGGTGAAGAGGTGGGGGAAGGAGTCACCCACCCCCACTGCCTTCTGCTACTTTACCAAAGGAGTAGCTGGGAAGGAAAGTTCTTTAAGGAGATTGTTTAAGTATGTAGTCAGAGGGAAAGAGAAAGTTGGAAATGGGTGGATTTGGGAAGAAACCTGATATTGGGAAACTGATGGGCTAAATCTTGAAAAGGATCCCCATGTAGAAAATTGAGTGGGGAACCTGAGGGAAGTTTTTTCTAGGGGGTCAGGAGTGGGGGAAGGATGGCCATATGGAATCTTCTCCGCCCCTCACCTCCCTGAGTATGTTCCTGCCGCTTTTTTCTTATCTGATTACAGCCAGTGCAGCAAACTGTGATTTTTAAGGACATGCTTACTTTAGCTTAATTGATTGAATATTTGTTTCTTCATAAAGGTTTTCTTGGTTAAGAGATATGGTCGTAAATGTGATCCATACTTTGGTACGAATATTTCTAAGAGTTTAATTGCTATGTTAAAAAAAAAAAAAAAAAAAAAAACCTTCTTGAATTCTTTTATGTGGAATTGGGTCTTTTGTATAAAGTTTAAATTGATTGTATTGGGTCATTCTGAGGTTATTTAAAGGGTCTCTGAACATAATAGTTTTTTCTCTTTGTCCTTTTGAAAATGTTTGTTACAATATGCAATTTGGGATATTTTTCTATGTATTGGGTATTTTAAAAGCAAAATGATTTGTATGTATAATGTTCACTCATGTAACATCTACCTAGATATGATAATTGTTCTAAGTTGTGAACTTACTGAGGCGAAATTTCTTTCTGTTATTACTGTAAGGTTATGGTAACTCTTTAAGATTTATCCGAAATTTGATGACATCTGTCATTGGAGTTTTTGGGCTTAGAGTTAATTAGCTAATGTTATTTGGGAGTTTTAAAGCTCCACCCTGTGACAGTTAATGGGACAATTGATTGATAAGCTGTTAAAACTCAATTGCTTATGTTAGGTTATAGTTATGTTCTTGAATTTTTCCTTCTGTAACTGATCTCTCTGATCAGAGCAATGGTCAATAGAATTGTTAATGCAATTCAATTATGTCATGCCTTGCTATTTTCAGTCTGGTCATATGTAATCATTGTATCCTAAATGCTTGGGCAACTATTTCGCCTAGTCAACTGTCTGTTACTGGATATTTGTGTTTTGTTCCTTTAAGGTTTCTACATGATAAGTGGACAATTAACAGGGGTCTGTAAGACTGCAGCCATTTGCTTGGCCTGTAAAGCAAACTCGTCTCGTCACATAGGAAACTGCTGGCCAATCCATTTTGGCCTCCTCATGTTTTGCAACAGTCTGGTGAACTGAGTCTTTCTATCTGAGACTGACCTAATCTTTATGTGTTAGATTTGTGTTTTTGTTCTAGATTTTGGTCAAATTACAGATATTGACTTGCTTCTGGAACCTGGATCAGCTTTGATCAGCTTTGATTGCCAGCATGACACACCCACTCTGCAAGGAATGAGAGCCTCCTGTCACTTCACAGCCTGAAGCAGCAGTTTTAAAATGAGACCATGGACTTGATCCTGCATCGAGTGTACTTTGGACTGATATGAGGGACTTTGGGAATGGTTGATGACTGACTGTTAAACCTTACCTGGATCATCTATTACTGTGTGTTTAAGACTTGGGATGGGATTTGTTAAAACTGTAATTGCTGTTATGTTTGAGGGCTTTGAAGGAAATGCTACTGTATTAGTCTGTTATGTATAGGGATTTTGATTTGCTCTTGGGATTTATATCGGGAATGGTCATTTGAAAAGGGGAGGTAGAGATAGAACATTGGGGAAACTGGTATATTTTTTCAATATACCTGAAAGAATGGGAACTCTTAGCTCCTATTCACTTTGCCTTAAGCACTTTTGCCCCACCTCCTCCTCATATCCATACAAGGTCTGGTCTCAGGTATTGCCCCCCCCTGCATTCAGTAAATAAGCTGTGGGTGAGCCAATGACGGGATTATTGTGGCCCCATATTTCAGGATCATCATACCCTCTGGCTGCAGGAACACCCAATGACGGGATTATTGTGGGCCCGTTTTCCAGAAGCACACCCCGGAAGTTTGATGCTGGGGTGCTGGGACGGATGCCGCCCACATAGCCTAAGACAGGGGTCCTGCCCTTCTCTGGCCTTCTAAGGTCGGATTACTTGGTTACTGAATGTGGATGCCGGCCACATAGCCTAAGACAGGCCTCCCACCTATTTAATAATAAGGAAAGGGGGATATGCCAGAGACCATGCTCTTCAAGACCATGTCCTTGAACACTGCCAGAGGCCATGTCCTTGGACGCAGGAGACAAAGAGCTAAGAAGAGCAGCAAACACCCTAAATTCCTGAGATTAGATAATGTGTGTCCCAAGAAATCGGTCATCTCCGCCCAAGATCTAGATAACAGTATACTCTAGGATTTCCGCCACACCTATGGTCTGACATTCTTCTCATTGTAACCCCCCACTCAGAAATCCTATTTAATTAAACTCTCTTCATTCATTAAACAGAGACATTCACCATCTTAAATCTTGTGTTGCCTCTCTGTCTCTCCGATTCCGTTCCCAAGCCGTAGGCTTTACAGACCACTGTCTTACAGAGCTTTTGCTCCTTCTCGGCCCTGGTTCCCTTCGATGACCCACTGTGGATGTCCTGCCGGACAGGACAGTTGTAGCTTCCAAGCACCTGGGAATCTTCTGTGAGCCTCTTTAGGTCACTCTGTCCTGGTTGCAAGCAGGTAGTTTGGCAGATTTGCCCTTTGTAAAAAAGACAAATTGCAAACCACTGAGTCCCGGAAGAATGCCAGACACTAGTTGCCATTACCCAGCATTGGAAATCAATCAGCAGAATTGTTCCAGGGCAAATTAAAGCAGCTGTTGCTCCTTTGCATTGAACACACCTCAAACATTAAAAAAATGAATAAAAAACAAAAAAAGAACTCTCACCATAGACAACTTTTATGGAGAGAGAGAAGAACAGACCTCAAATCCTGAGGTTCCTGAAGGCAACAAAGCAACTCCAGAAGAAGTCCCAAAGAGACATTTGATCCGGTCCCCATTTCACAAGGCTTTCTTCAAAGATTGCATAAAGAATCTTAAAAGAGAGTTAGAAGAAAAATGGGGAAATGAAATGAGATCATTACAAGAAGGAATGGAAAAAAAAAAAAAAGGAAAATGAATGCAATGACGAAGAAAACAATATACTAAAAACCAGGATTAAACATATGGAAGTGAATGACTCAATAAGACTTCAAGAATCAGTCAAACAAAAACAAAAAAAAATGAAAAAATAGAATAAAATATGAAATATCTCATAGGAAAAGCAACTGACCTGGAAAAGAGATCTAGGAGAAACAATCTAAGGATAACTGGATTCCTTGAAAGCCATGATGAAAAAAAAAAAAAAAAAAAAAGAGCCTAAACACTATTTCTCAGGAAATCATAAAAGAAAACTGCCCTGATATTTTACAATAAGAAGGTAAAATAGCCATTGAAAGAATTTACCAATCACCTCCTGAAAGAGACCCCAAAATTAAATCCCCAAGGAATATGGTGGCTAAATTTCGGAACTATTGTACCAAAAAAAAGATATTGCAAGCAGCCAGAAAGAAACAATTTAAATACCAAGGAGACATAATTAGGATTACTCAGGACCTAGCAGCTTCTACCTTAAAGGATTGAAGAGCCTGGGATTTGATATTCTGAAAAGCAAAGAAACTGGGATTACAGCCAAGAATAAACTATCCAGCTAAAATGGAAGGGAAGAAGATGGACCTTCAATGATACAGGTGAATTTCACCTATTTCTAATGAAAAGACCAGAACTGAACAAAAAATATTTTCTCTCCAAACATAGAACTCAAGACAAGCGGTAAAAAGGAAAGCACTCTTGAGACCAATATTTCTGTAATCGGGTATAATTTGATTTTATTATGATAATATGAAAAAGAAACTAGAGGTAGAAAGGGGATCATATTGGAGGAAGGAGGAAAGGAAAAAGGAAGGAGGTAAAATAAAGGAAATTACATCTCAAGAAGAGACAAAGAAAACCTATTATAATTGAGGGAAAGAAAGGATGGGGCATGGCCATTGTGTAAATCTTCCTCTCATCAGATTTGGCTCTAAGAGAGAATATCAGATATATTTGGTATCACAAAGAAACTTGTCTCACCTTATAGGGAAGTAGGAGGGAAAGGGTGAAAAGAAAGGGAGAGATTAATAGAAGGGAAAACAGAAGAATTAGGGGAAAGGTGTAAAGAAATGGGGAGGGGCTCTAAAGGGGGAAGACTGTTTGAAGGAGGTGATCATCAAAAGCAAAAAACTGGGGAGAGAGAAGGGGAATAGGAAAGAGAAAAGCATAACCTAGGGTAAATAAGATGGCAGGAAATTCAGAATTAGGGATTTTAACTGTGAATGTGATTGGGATGAACTCCCCCATAAAATAGAAGCAGATGGCAGACTGAATTAAAAGCCAGAATCCTACAATATTTGATTAGAAAAAGGAAAGATGAAAATCAATTGTTAGTCTCAAAAATGGAAAAGGGAGACCTTTCCACCAATGAAGAAGAAATTAAAGCAATAATTAGGAATTACTTTGCCCAACTTTATGCCAATAAATTTGACAACCTAAGTGAAATGGAGGAATACATACAAAATATAGATTGCCCAGATTGGCAGAAGAGGAAATAAATTACTTAGAAATTTTAGAAAAAGAAATAGAACAATCTATTAATCAACTCCCTAAGAAAATATCCCTAGTAACAGATGGATTTATATGTGAATTTTGCCAAACATTTAAAGAACTTCAATACTATGTAAACTATTTTAAAAAATAGGGAATGAAGGACTCTTATCAAATTCCTTTTATGATATAGACGTAATACTGATATTTAAATCAGGTAGGAGGAAAACAGAAAGAAAATTATAGACCAATCTCCCTAACGAATATTGATGCAAAAATTTTAAATAAAATATTAGCAAAGAGATTACAGAAAATCATCCCCAGGATAATACATCATGACCAAATAAAATTTATACCAGGAATGCAGAGCTGGTTCAATATTAGGAAAACTATTAGCATAATTGACTATATCAATAACCAAATTAACAAAAAAATATGATTATCTTACTAGATATAGAAAAAGCATTTGACAAAATCCAACATCCATTCCTATTAAAAATACTAGAGAGTATAGGAATAAATGGACTTTTCCTTAAAATAGTATTTAAAACCATCAGCAACCCTCATATCTAATGAGGATAAGGTGGAACCATTCCCAATAAGATCAGTGGTGAAACTAGGTTGCCCACTATCACCATTACTATTCAATATTATATTAGAAATGCTAGTTTTGGCAATAAGAGAAGAAAAAGAGATTAAAGGAATTAGAGTAGGTAATGAAGAAACCAAATTATCACTCTTTGCAGATGATATGATGATATACTTAGAGAACCCTAGAGAATCAACTAAAAGACTATTAGAAATAATCCACACCTTTGGCAAAATTGCAGGATACAAAAGAAATACACATAAATCATCAGCATTTTTATACATTACTAACAAAACCCAACAGCAAGAGATACAAAGAGAAATTCCTTTTCAAATAACTGGTGATAGTATAAAATATTTGGGAATCTATCTGCCAAGGGAAGGCCAGGAAGTATATAAACAAAATTTCAAAACACTTTCCACACAAATAAAGTTAGATCTAAACAAATGGAAAAATATCAAGTGCTCTTGGATAGGTCAAGCGAATATAATAAAGATGACAATATTACCTAAACTAATCTATTTAGTGGTATAGCAATCAAACTGCCAAGAAACTATTTTACTGATCTAGAAAAAAATAACAACAAAATTCATCTGGAAAAACAAAAGGTCAAGAATTTCAGGGGAATTAATGAAAAAAAAAAATCAAATGAAGGTGGCCTACCTGTTCCAGATCTTAAACTATATTATAAAGCATCAGTCATCAAAACTATTTGGTACTGGCTAAAAAATAGAGTAGTTGATAAGTGGAATAGGTTAGGTTCATAGAACAAAATAGTTAATGACTATAGCAATCTAGTGTTTGACAAATCCAAAAACTCCAGCTTTGGGTATAAGAACTAACTATTTGACAAAAACTACTGGGAAAATTGGAAACTAGTATGGCAGAAACTAGGCACTGACTACACCTAACATTGTTTACCAAGATAAGGTTGAAATGGGTTCTAAACATAAAGAATGATATTATAAACAAAATAAAATAACATAGGATAGCTTTCCTCACAGATCTGTGGAGGAGGAAGGAATTTGTGACCAAAGAACTAGAGACCATTATTGACTACAAAATAGATTATTTTGATCATATTAAATTAAAAAAAATTTTTTTTTTACAAACAAAACTAATGCAGACAAGATTAGAAGGGAACCAATAAACTGGGAAAACATTTTTACATTCAAAGATTCTGATAAAGGCATCATTTCTAAAACATAGAGAATTAACTCAAATTTATAACAATTCAAGCCAGTTTTCAATTGATAAATGGTCAAAGGATATGAACAAACAATTTTCAGATGAAGAAATTGAAACTATTTCTAGTCACATGAAAAGATTCTTCAAATCATTATTTGCTAAGTTATGGATTCTGCTGAGAGGGAGTACGAAGGCCACTTGACCTTTGATGCACAATAAGTTTTCTGCCATGTTGCAGAAACACCCTTGTTAAGCTAGCATTGATCTGTGATTGTGGGAACGGGTGAGCCATAGGGTCATAGCCAGTGGCTTTGTGAACAGGAATGCCTGAATAGGCCCTCTCGTTTGTGAATGAATTGCTGAATTGCTGGATTGGCTCTCCTCCTATTGGTAGATACTATACATGTGCAATGCCCACAATTTACTTCTCTGAATGGTGATTGGGGATTGCCTACTGTAGACACACTGATCAGGTTTGAAAAAAATGTATACCAACAAGGCTGTATGGCATAATAAACTGCAAGCCAGTAGATCAGCAGAGAAGCTATAAAAACAGGGGGTAGAGGCTATAACCCCAAAACACTACAATCTCTCAGGACTTGGCCACACCCCCCCCACCCCCAGCACCCAAAGTGATCCAGGTGCAGCTGCAGTTGTTGATTCCAGGGCAGCCCTAGTAGCTGCCTTTCCACTGCTGCTGATTGAAAAACCTGATTTCAGGTTTCAGTGTAGCCAGTGAGTGCTGTCCCACTGCCCATTCACTGCCACTTTCTGTCATCTGTACAGGCAGCTTGGAAATACCCCACTACCCCTCATAAGCAAATTGTAGTTTTGTTTTGTTTTCAAAATGAGCAAAAAGGCAAAGTGCACTCTAACTATTGATAGCTTCTATATGGAAAAAGAGCAGACTTTAAACCTTGAGGAGACTAAAAACAGTCTGTCCCTAGATCTAAAGGTGGATGTGATTTGGTCCCCATTACACAAGACTCTCATAGAAGAAACTAAAAATGATCTTAAAAGAGAGCTAGAGGAAAAATGGGGAAAGGAAAGGAAAGCTTTGCAAGAATGTCAGGATAAGTCATTAAAAGATAGAGTGGATAAAGAAATCAACTCCCTGAAAAACAGAATTTGCAAATTGGAAAAGATAAACAACTCCCAGGAAAAAAGAATTTGTGAATTGAAAAAAGAAAATAATCTTTTAAAACATTGGCAAAATGGAAAAAAATTCCATAGAACAAAACAACTCATTTAAAAACTCAATTGGACAAATACAAAAAGAATTATATATCAGCCAATTTAAGGTATGTTTGAGAGAATTCATGTTGCAGGGAAATAGTAGCAAAGGAGGTAATCACTATTTAGAATACTGGGAACAATAATCCTTTAGCACGTCAATGTACTTTTATCAGATCTGGACAAATCTACAAAATGTCTTTAATATCTGAAGAGAATTTTAGCAGAGGTAGATGTGACAGATTTCTGAATATTGCTGACTGGAAAGAATAAGGAACATACATATTCACTGATTTCTATGGCACCGTTATAAAAACTGAATATGTGATAAGATGTTAATAAGTAAAAAAAAAAAACACCCTCAAACAAATGAAGAAAATCAGAAATAATAAATGTTCTTTACTAACCACAGGATAATAAAAAGCAATAAGAAGTATTTGACTAAAGGACTCATATTTGAATGAAGATTAAATGATATAATCTTAAAAAAAAAAAAGTATGGATAAAAGACCAAATTAGAGAAACAATAAATTGCATCAAATAAAATAACAATGAGATTATATATAACAATGAGAGAGATTTTTTTTAATATTTTATTTTATTTTATAATAACTTTATATTGACAGAATCCATGCCAGGGTGATTTTTTTTTACAACATTATCCCTTGCACTCGCTTCTGTTCCAATTTTTCTCCTCCCTCCTTCCACCCCCCTCCCCTAGATTATATATTTGTCTTCTATCATCAAGCCAATGTAGTTTTAAAAAGAAATTCATAAATCTGTCACTTAATTAACAAAAATAATATACTAGGCCTTTATTCTCTATTATAGTCAACTTAAAAATTCACGTAGCTAGGAACAAAGTTTCAAAAGGCATATTTTTCACTTTAGATTAACTTTCATAAAATACAAATTAAATGTAGATTCCTCAGTGCTGAATTACTGCAAATAAGCGGAACTTGGCATACAATAGGTTGGTCTTTATTCCAAAGATATATAATTATTGACATTCCCAAAAAACCTTGAGCAAGTCATTATATACCTCTAGGTATCCATTTCTTCATTTGTAAGAAGAAGAATAAATTATGTGATCTCTAAAAGTTCAGGTGGCTTGGGAGTCAAGAAGACTTGAGCTTTCAGGTTTTGTTTATTATGCACCTATATATTTGTGTGTTTCTACGCAAGTCAATAAAACATCCTAGTGCCCAGCAATTCACCAAAGTATAAATTGCAGGTGAATTGCTAGATTTGCATTTATTAAGAAATTTCCACATTATGGAGCTTTCCACACCAGTGAAATCACAAATCTATACAGACACATACATACACAAATGCATCCATGCATGCACAGTTGCCCTACATACAATAGCTCTCAAGCAATGAGTTCTATTACTGATAATTATTTTCATTATTATTACATTTGTTTTCATGTGCTTAATCTTCCTAAGAATCTTATGAAACTCTACCATTACTCCTAATATGTGAGTACATAAGACAAATGTTTGGAATATCCTATTGTAAATCCAATGGCAATATACACATATCAAAATGACACGCCATAATTTTTATTTAACTCAAAGCCAACCATGTAGACATAAGACATCTAAGAAAACCTCTGTCTGCCTCAGTATCCTCATCTGTAAAATGGAGAAAATAGTACTGTTCTGAGTACCAAATGAGACATTATTTGTAAATCGTTTAGCATGATTCCTGATTTATACTGTTTTATATAAATGCTAGCTGTTATTAAAGGCGTTCAGGCCCGCACTTTATATAAGCACAACATACAGTTTTGAATATTCTCTTTATTCTTTCCAAATTAGGAAGTGTAATTGTTTGTGTGTTTGTTTGTTTGTTTGGGGGAAATTATTCTATTACCAATGGAGTTCTTTAGGTTCTATTTTTACATTTAAAAATACTCTAGTGAAAAGTAGCTGTTCTTTTATTCTGCTACTTTGGCTTTTCTCCCTCACATCCACTTCTTTTTTTTTTAATATTTTATTTTATTTTATAATAACTTTATATTGACAGAATCCATGCCAGGGTGATTTTTTTTTACAACATTATCCCTTGCACTCGCTTCTGTTCCGATTTTTCTCCTCCCTCCTTCTACCCCCCTCCCCTAGATTATATATTTGTCTTCTATCATCAAGCCAATGTAGTTTTAAAAAGAAATTCATAAATCTATGTCACTTAATTAACAAAAATAATATACTAGGCCTTTATTCTCTATTATAGTCAACTTAAAAATTCACGTAGCTAGGAACAAAGTTTCAAAAGGCATATTTTTCACTTTAGATTAACTTTCATAAAATACAAATTAAATGTAGATTCCTCAGTGCTGAATTACTGCAAATAAGCGGAACTTGGCATACAATAGGTTGGTCTTTATTCCAAAGATATATAATTATTGACATTCCCAAAAAACCTTGAGCAAGTCATTATATACCTCTAGGTATCCATTTCTTCATTTGTAAGAAGAAGAATAAATTATGTGATCTCTAAAAGTTCAGGTGGCTTGGGAGTCAAGAAGACTTGAGCTTTCAGGTTTTGTTTATTATGCACCTATATATTTGTGTGTTTCTACGCAAGTCAATAAAACATCCTAGTGCCCAGCAATTCACCAAAGTATAAATTGCAGGTGAATTGCTAGATTTGCATTTATTAAGAAATTTCCACATTATGGAGCTTTCCACACCAGTGAAATCACAAATCTATACAGACACATACATACACAAATGCATCCATGCATGCACAGTTGCCCTACATACAATAGCTCTCAAGCAATGAGTTCTATTACTGATAATTATTTTCATTATTATTACATTTGTTTTCATGTGCTTAATCTTCCTAAGAATCTTATGAAACTCTACCATTACTCCTAATATGTGAGTACATAAGACAAATGTTTGGAATATCCTATTGTAAATCCAATGGCAATATACACATATCAAAATGACACGCCATAATTTTTATTTAACTCAAAGCCAACCATGTAGACATAAGACATCTAAGAAAACCTCTGTCTGCCTCAGTATCCTCATCTGTAAAATGGAGAAAATAGTACTGTTCTGAGTACCAAATGAGACATTATTTGTAAATCGTTTAGCATGATTCCTGATTTATACTGTTTTATATAAATGCTAGCTGTTATTAAAGGCGTTCAGGCCCGCACTTTATATAAGCACAACATACAGTTTTGAATATTCTCTTTATTCTTTCCAAATTAGGAAGTGTAATTGTTTGTGTGTTTGTTTGTTTGTTTGGGGGAAATTATTCTATTACCAATGGAGTTCTTTAGGTTCTATTTTTACATTTAAAAATACTCTAGTGAAAAGTAGCTGTTCTTTTATTCTGCTACTTTGGCTTTCCTCCCTCACATCCACTTCTTTTTTTTTTTAATATTTTATTTTATTTTATAATAACTTTATATTGACAGAATCCATGCCAGGGTGATTTTTTTTTTACAACATTATCCCTTGCACTCGCTTCTGTTCCGATTTTTCCCCTCCCTCCTTCCACCCCCTCCCCTAGATGGCAAGCAGTCCTATATATGTTAGATATGTTGCAGTATATCCCACAACCCTCTCTACTACAGCTACTTCCTGCAGCAGTTTCTGGTTAAGAAAGCCCCTAAAGGCATGCTTTTCTCTAGCAGCCAGTCTTATCAGAGGGAGCTGTCACCTGTCACCTTTGCCTCCCATTAAGTCCTAGAAACAGCTTCCTCAGGGCAGCTTTCCATTCTTTTCTTTTCTTTTCTTCTGGGAGGTTGGAACAGCTAGACTCCTGCTGCTTGGCTTTTTTTTTTAGGCCTCAAACTCCAAAGAAAGCAGATAAGATTAAAGACAGAAGAAAAAAAAAAAAAAAGCTTACTTTCACTATCATGGCAACCATTGTTAACTACTTTGTCACTTGATTTTGAAACTTCCTGCTAGTAAAAATTATTTTACATAAAAATACTTATTAAATAAGCTAAAAGCTTTCAGCTCCCTCCAAGAGTTCTTTTTAAAGATCATAGATTATGGAATGTTTGAGCTGCAAAGGACCTTATAGTTCATTCAATTAAATTTAACAAATATGTCAAGGCTAACTGGTAGAGAGGTAATATGATCCACTTACCAGATTCTTAACCTTTTATTTTGTAATATAGAGTTCTGAAAGTCTGGTGATACCTATCGATCTTTTAAAAAATTTTTGTCTTTTTAAATCAAAATTAAATTATGCTAAATTTTAGTTAGAGGTTAGTGAAAATTAAGCTATCTCTATGTTTCACCCAAGTTCATGGACTTCCTAATATCTATCCTGGGTCCTTTTCTTCTTTCTTTAATTTCTTTATGGTATAGGCCTAAATAGTGGGATACTTGGACCAAAGAGTATACACAGTTCAGTAACATTTGGAAGTTAATTCCAAATTGTTTTCAGAATGTCTAATGGAATTGACAATACTTCCAACTACATACTAGTGACTCTGTTTTCCCATAAGTATATTGTACTTAGTAAGGTAGGAGGATATATTAGAGATTCTAGAATAAAAATATGATTATCAGTTTAAAGCTGGAAGGAATTTCAGACATAATCTTATACCATGGCTCTTAAATGTTTTAGTTCAGGATTCGTTTACATTTTTTAAAAAATTATTGAAGAGCCCAAGAAGATTTTTTTATTTAAGATATTTCTACCAAACTTACCATACTAGAAACTAAAACTGATAAACTACTAGACTAAATGTAACCAATTCATGTAGCACGAGAAAATAGACCCTAAGGTTTTATGTGACTTGCCCAAATTCACATTGAAAATTAACAGAGCAAAGATCTGAAACCTGGTTCTCTGATTCCAAATCAGAATCTATTCCTCTCATAGCACAAGTACTTCAAATAAAAAATTTGAAACAAAAAGAATTTTCTTTTCAGCCAATACTTAAGGGGAGTGAAGGAGGGGAGAAATCAATGTGTATTCTTTGCTTTGTGAATTTTAATTAATCAAAGGTTTATTTTACATAATAATTAAGCATTAAATTTCATTTAGATGACTTTTTTCTCCTCTAGAGACATTAGTAGTTTCAATGTATGATATATTGACCAGAAGTTGGTTGTATTGATTTCTGTAGTGAGCCTATGTGTTGACTCCTTCAGGTTCAATGATTCTCAAAATAGCTCTCTTTTCCACCATACCTAGGCCAACATTGAAGAAAAAAAAAAAATCATTTGAGGAAAAATCCAAAGCTTTAAGCTTGTAAAGAATGCTTTCCAACAGGTTGCTATCTAAAAGGGTATGACAGCTTAGATTAAAATTGCAATACAAGCATTAAATTAAATAAATAAATTTCCACTGGACTGAAAGGGTATAAAGTCTGAGTAGACCCTTATGTGGAGAGAAGTTTTGCTCCTCATATGAACTTAAGAAAATTGACAGTGAACTTGAGGCCTGTGGTTGATATTGGAAAGTTTCCAAAATGCACACAGCAGTAGAGCATAATAGGACTAATGAAATCAAGACATTTACCCCATTGGAATTTCTGAATGTGCTACTGTCGTGGGCATAGTCTAAATTTAGCTGTGTGTGATTTCTGCAGTTATCTTTGAAGTTGCAAAGCATATGGTGACAGAAGAAATTAACCATTTTTAAAAGAACCAGCTAGGAAGCAAGGTTTAATTTAGCCACTGGTGTTCTTTTTCATGCTAGTATTTGTTCCACAAAATAGTACATCATATGACATATTATTCTGCTTTGAGTATCATTGCTGCTTTACATAGCAAATACCCACGGTAGAAGTCATTTTAGGCTTTGCATTAAAAACACATAATTTGTAGCTGTTCAAAACTAGGGTACTAATTGTTAGTTCTTCACAATGGATAAAATCACTAATTTTTGCTAATCCTACTATATAATGTTTTTTAGACATTAATACTACAGTGAATTGTGTAGCACTAAATAAATAAAATCACTATGTTTTTAAAGTAAGATTTGAATTCCTATTAGATAAAATGTATTCAAAAGCATGAAAATAAAGAATATTAACTTGATTAGCCTTTGTGAGACAATGGAGGACAGAAGAGGCTCCTGTGCTATGATTCCTTGAATCATAAAGAGTCAGACAAGACTCAACAACAACAACAACAAAATTCAAATGCTAAATATTCTGTTAAACACCACTCATTCAAAAATATTCATTTTAGCATTGACTAATAAGAAAGCTTTTTATTTCATGCTGAAAATAAAATTAAAATATTTTTTAAACTCTTCCAAATGCAAGGTATTCAAAGGTATTTTTGGTAGTTAAGTAATCATTTACAGAAATTATTTTTTTAGCTTTCCTTTGGAAATTAGAGGTTTCACTGATAAGTATATTATCTTACAGGAAGAAATTTCTTCCTTGTTTTTTGTTTATTTGTTTATTGCAAATCAAATTCTATCTAGATCCTAATTTGTCCCTTAATTCATTGTGAGGTATTAATTGTACAAATTGATGATGCCAGTTATAAAGTTAAGGCTTATTTTGGAACTTGAGCCATTTTGTGTACACAAAAGATAAGTAAATTAAAAGTATTCAAGATTTAAATTTCCTACTGGAATAGTTGTACTAATGTAAGGCTTTATAATATGTACTATACTTTTGTTAACTAGGAATAAGGTTTTTGGTTTGGATTTTTATCTTTATTCATTGCTAGCCACTGACAGAACAAATTGTAAGGGGATTTTTGTGATTTCTGTTTTTTCCTATTTCTAAGGATTTGTTTTTCTATTTTACAGTAACAGAAACTGAAGCCCCACTAAAATTAGGCAAGATGGTCAAAATCACACAGTTTTTAAATCATGGAGTCTAAATTAAATTTTCTCTTACTAATTAGTAATAATACCGATTCTAAAATGTGAATATCTTAGTATTCTGAGAAGATATAAACATGAATAAACTTAAATTATGTTACATTCCTAAATTTTGTCCTTTATAAATTGTCATATTAAGTGATTTTTAAAATGACATCACATAATATTTTAATTTGATTCTTTTTTATAGCTTTTTATTTACAAGATATATGCACAGGTAATGTTTCAGCATTGACCCTTGCAAAACATTCTGTTCCAACTTTTCATATTTTCATTGTTGTCATTCTCTTGGGTGAAATTAATTGTGACTATGATTTGCTGTTTCACATAATCATTCTTTAGGATAAGATTATTTAGTTTCCAATTACTTTTTGGTCTATTTATCTCTAACTTTTTGTTGAATGTAGTTTTTATTGCATTGTGATCCGAAAAGAATGCATTTATTATTTCTGCCTTTTTGCATTTAATTTTGAAGTCTTTATGAGCTAATATATGTATAGGTTCCATGAACTGCTGAGAAGAAAGTATACTCCTTTCTATCTCCATTCAGTTATCTCCAAAGATCTATCATATCTACTTTTTCTAATATTCTACTTACCTCTTTAACTTCTTTCTTATTTGTTTTATGGTTTGATTTATATAATTCTGAGAGTGCAAGCTTGAGATCTCCCACTATTATAGTTTTGCTGTCTATTTCTTCTTGCAATTCTCTTAACTTCTCCTTAGATGCTATACCACTTGGTGCATATATGTTTAGTATTGCTATTGCTTCACTGTCTATGCTACACTTTAGCAAGATATTGTTTCCTTCCTTCTCTCTTTTATATAGATCAATTTTTGCTTTTGCTTGATCTGAGATAAGGATAGCTACCCTTGCTTTTTTTTTTTTTTTTTTTTACTTCACCTGAAGCACAATAGATTCTACTCCAGCCTTTTACAGTTATTCATTATGTATCACCCTGTTTGAAATATGTTTTCTGCTAACAACATATTGTAGAATTCTGGCTTTCAATCCAATCGGCTATCTGCCTCTGCTTTATGGGAGAGTTCATCCCATTCAAATTTTTGGTTAAAACTACTAATTCTGTATTTTCTGCCATCTTATTATTCCCAGGTTATACTTTTCTTTTCCTTTCCTCCCTTACCTGCCTTCCCAGGCTTAAACTTATGGGCCCCACTTGCTTCACGCAGCTCTCCCTCTTTAGAATCTCTCCCATCCTCCCCCTTTCTTATTTATTTTCTGTATTCCCTTCTATTTAGCCTACTCTTTTCCTTTTCCCTTTTTGTCTTCTACTTTTTAATGAGGTGAGAGAAGTTTCTCTATAAAATGAATATGTCTAATATTTTCTATTTGAGCCAAATCTGACGACAGTAAGATGTATACTGTGTTCCTCCCTCTCCCTTAATTCCCTCAGATATGATAGGTTTCCTTTGCCTCTTCATACCTCTTTTAATCTCCCCTTTTCCCTTTTTCAGATACAATCTCCTTTCCACTTCTACTTCCCTTTTTTAAAAAAAAAAACATCATAACAGTAAAATCAAATTATACACATGCTCTTTATGTATGCCCATAACAGAAATACAGTTCTCAAGAGTTCTTTTTATCTTTTATGCTTCTTTTGAGTCCTTTATTTGGTGGTCAAATTTTTTGTTTAGCTCTGTTTTTTTCATTAGGAATAAATGGAATTCGTCTGTTTCCTTGAATGTCCTTCTTCTTCCCTGGGAAAAAACGGTCATCTTAGCTGGATAGTTTTTTTCTTGGCTGCATTCCAAGTTCTTTTGCCTTACAGAATATCATATCCCAGGCACTTTGATCCTTTAATGTGGAAGCTACTAGATCCTGAGTGATCCTTACCTGAATGATCCTTATTGTGATATTTGATTTGTTTTTTGTTTGTTTGTTTGTTTTTTTCTAGCTGCTTGTAATATATTTTCTTTAATCTGATAGTTCTGAAATTTAGCCACAATATTCCTTCACGTTTTTATTTTGGGGTCTCTTTCAGAAGATGCTTGATGAATTTTTTCAATGCCTGTTTTACCTTCTGATTCTATTACATCTGGGCAGTTCTCTTTGATGGTTTCTTGTAAAATAGTGTCTAGGCTCTTTTTTTCATCATAATTTTCAGGAAGTCCAATAATCCTCAGATTATCTCTCCTACATATATTTTCCAGGTTTGTTGTTTTTCCAAGTAATATTTAACTATTTTTTCTATTTTTTCATTTTTTTGGTTTTGTTTGACTGATTCTTGATGTCTCAACGAATCCTTTCTATTTGTTCAGTTCTGATTTTTAATGAGTTATTTTCTTCATTAACTTTATTTACTTCTTGGCTGCAAAGAGCGGCCATACTGCTGCAGAAATGTGACTGTCCTGGAAAGAGCCCCATACAAAGGTGTTGGAATCCTTACAAACTGCTAACTAATTAGAGTTGATCTAATCTTACAAGAAGATGTTTTGGGCCAGAACCTGAAACAAGGTACTAAGTAGAACTAATTAGTACAATGCTTGTGTTTGCACCTTTACTCATCGGAGTTTACAAGTTTGCCAGATTCACAAAGTAAACTTTGTACCTTTGTGAGTTCACACCTCCCTTAAAGCTCTTTGGGCCAGAGAGCACTATGGGAGAAAACCCACAATCCCTCTCTTGAAGGAGCATAAATAGAGCTTCAATGGGCCAGTCAAAGAGGTCCTTCAGAGGAAGAAGCTACGAGTGGAGAGTTCAGTGGACAACCAGATTCATCTTCATCTCACACCACTGTAGTTGGTGGCTGGGCTCCTGCATGCCCTCCCACTGAGACCAAGCTGGTCTGAAAGACTCACCAGAAAGCTAGCTGAGCTCCAACTGAAGGAAACAGGAGATTCATTCCATCTCTGTGCTGGTTGGAGGCAGAAGAAAGCAGAGGCAGAGGCTGAAGGACCAGAACCTTTGGATTTGGAGATATTCTGAGGGCTCTAAGCTAAACCGGCTGTGTTTTGAGAAGAACAAGAACTCCAACATTTGAACTCCAACACAGAGGAAGTGCTACTGCCCTGGGAAGAGCTCAGCTATGCGGAACAGCGGCTGCTCTGGCACAAGTGGCTAAGCAGCTTTGTCATTGTCTTGACAATGCAGACAACTTGGATACATGTATATTTAGCCCTAACTCCCAAATTTCAATGCAAATATTAAAATCAACAAATATTCATTAAGTGCAGTTAGTAAACGCAAAATATTATACTTGGGACAGTGGATATAAGGAAAAATATAACAATCCATTCTCTCAAGGAATTTATATATTACTCTGGGGATGTAACATAAATTTTATTTATTTGGTGAGACAATTGGGATTAAATGCTTTGTCTAGGGTCACACAGGTAGTAAATGCCTGAGACTGGATTTGAACTCAGGTTCTCCTGACTACAGAGCTAGTTCTCTTTTCACTCTGTCATCTAGCTGCCTCCAAGGATTGTAACCACTCAGAATTCTGATTTTATACCAATATTATCTCAGATATCATTTCTTGTGGCTATAGTAATAGAAATAGAAATCTTACAATTCTCTTCTTCCTTCTCAATTATTTTTTCTATGTAGATATGAGTAGAAGACTATAAATTCCATGACATTAGGGATTGCCAGGTTGTTATTGTAAAGCCAGATTGCTTTGTATTCCTAGCACTTGGCACAAAGCCATGCCTAGTGAGCTTAATAAATGTTTGTTAAGTTTAAGTGAATTATACTTGAACTCAAGTCACTTATCCAGATCAAAAAAGGCCTCTGAGAAACCAAAATCAAATCACAAAATCTATATATTAATATTGATATATAGGGCAAGTCCTCACAAGGTGATCAGAAAGTGATACAAGGACACTCTCAAGGTTTCTCTTAAGAACTTTAGAATTGCTTGTTTCACATGGAATATACTGGCATAGGACCCCCCCCCCCCCATTATGATGTGCTCTCCTCAGAGTCACTATAAACAAAGCAGAATCGAATTAGTTCAGGAAAAAAAACATGATGCACAAAGTTAGAGAATCCACCCTATAGTTCATAGGGACTATTTGTATCCAACCTATGGCAGAGCATTCTGAGCTTGCATTGGCCTGATTGGCCACAGTTGAATATACATACTAGTTTGACTCTAACAGAGTGATGTCATTTTTATCCTCTTTGAGAATGAAGGACAACAACCAACTCATTGAAATGTACCAAAGGCCCTTATTCAAGACCTACTTATTCTTATAGTAGTCATAATTCTAATAGTTTTATTTGTCAATTTTTGAGAATATTAGAGATAGCAAAAAATAAGTAGGAGCTACCAGAGGCAGGCAGACTCCAAATATTCCTTTCTAAGAAATATCTTTCCCAGTTGTTATTTCAGTCATGTCTGACTCTCCCATAACCTTATTTGGGTTTTTTGGGCAAAGACACTGAAGTGATTTATCATTTCCCCTTGCATCTCATTTTACAGATGAGGAAAATGAAAGAAGAATGACTAAGTGATTTGCCTAGAGTCACAGAGCTAGTAAAAATGTGAGGTCAGATTTTAACTCAGGTCCTGCTTCCAAAGTCAATACCATGAAGATAAATAGACTGGTATGCAAGCTCTGGATCCGATTCTATCTATCATCTATCTATTTATCTATCTATCTGTCTATCTATCTTTTATGTATTTATGTATATAAGGGATATTTATTGTATACATCATAGATAGATGGATGGATAGATAGAGGCACTTAAAAATTATTCATTGAAGAGAAGTTTCCAACTTTTATTATAAGGGATTTTTCTCTAGGGGATTCCTTTATTAATAAAATCACAAGTCAATCTCTAATCTTATGGTAACAAAAATGAAATACATAAATGAAAGTCTGCTGTTAACAAGAGATGGAAGAGAGAGGAAAACTAAAAAGTAGACATAAAAATCACCAAAAAAAAAAAAAAGTATCAATCTTTTACATTTTCCACATGGGCAGAAGTTCTATACATCTTAACAGGATCTAGTGACATAATTGCATTATAGGAAAACAATTGATAAAGCATGTGTATTAAGTTATTTTTAATATTCCTTTCCTGGTCTTAAGCATTGGTCTTAAGTTATAGACCCTGAATAAAACTCTAGATGTACCTGTTATTAGCTGTGTCACCTTAAATAAGTCATATCATCTTTGTGATTCCCAGTTTTCTTATCTACGAAATGAAGAGAATTGTCATAAATGATCATTATTTCTGTAAGATCCTATATACTTGTCTGCATAATATTACTAACTAATGAAGGGGTAATAAGGATAAAACTGGGTTGTCAATTAAAGTTTAAAGTATTTTCATGATCCTGAATTTAAAACGATAGTAAAGCTGTAGTATGTATTTTGAAAGATTTTATTAGAGATAATAATTATTACAAAACATGATATGTTAATGGTCAACTTCAGTTATCTAGTATATGCAATTATGTGGAATGACTACTAGGTGCTAAATAAATGACATTGATATATGCATGAACAAGTATGTTTACAAGTTTTTATAAATATTTATATATCAGGAGTTAGATTGGAGAGACTACTGTGGAACATGCATGGGATTAATTATCAAATATGTGTTATATTGTACTTTCTACAGTCAGTCATTAGGGCTAGCCCAGGGCTAAAGAACTCCTTTACTTTGGGCTGCTATGGCAAATGTTTAGGAGTCCCTCTGTTCTGTATTCTGATATGGATGAAAGACGAGGGAGACTGAATCAGAGTCAGAGTTAAGAAGAAAGAATGGGGAAGGGGGCATCTCTTCCCTCTTGAGGAATGATAGTGTCTATTTCTTTCTTATGTGTAAACTCAAAAGGATTGTTCAAAAAGTAAGTTTTACAGTGTGTTTAAAAGGAATGGATCTCATCATATGCTACTAATTATTATAAATATGTCATCAGCACTTTCATTTGAATTATAGTATAATTGTACTTAAGTATGGGTCTTAAGTTACAAACCCTGAATAAAATTCTAGATGTACCTGTTATTATCAGTGTCACCTTAAATAAGTCACATCATCTTTGTGATTACCAGTTTCCTTACCTATGAAATGAAGAGTTGTCATAATGATCATTATTTCTGTAAGATCCTATATATTTGTCTGCATAATATTACTAAGATTCATTATAAAGATATTGATTTTTGCTGATCTCTTACATTATGTATTAATTAATTCTCCTTAATTACATATTCTAACATTTGTTTCTGAATTTTTGAATATCACTGTTGCCTCAAAAATACTCTTTCCATAAACTCCAAAATTTGTTAATGATTTTATTTCACAAAAATTTTTTTCTACTTAAAAAATTAAATTACAGCACAAAATTGCCTGTAGATTTTTTTTTTTTTTCTGGAGAGAAGCAAATTTAAACTGTTACACAAAATCACAATTGCACTTATCTAATTTGCAGTATTGCCTACCACACAAAGAAATATATTACTACTTCATATTACTCTTTTTTTTAAAAAAAAGTTTTATTTTTTCCAAATACATGTAAAAATAACTTTAACAATTTTTTTCAAATGTCGAGTCCCACATTTTTTCCTTTTCTCCCTTCCTCTGTTGAGAAACCAAACAATTTGACATAGACTATATATGCTAAGTCTTGAAAAATACACTTTCATAGATGTAATTCTGTGAAAGAAAATAGATAAGAAAGGCCCAGAAAAATAAAGAAAGTAAAAGTATCTAGCTACATAATATTCTTAATTTGAACTAGATATAATATATTGATAATCAATCTCACTTGCTATTTGAGGAAGACAAATAATTAAAAAGATAGGCAGAACATATATAGATATGTGAACATTGTATGTATGAGAATATTTTAAAGCTGTGTCATAATTCTATTTATTTCAACAAATATTGATACATTTCCTATAGTGTGTCAAGCATACTGCTAGTCACTGGGGATATGCAGACAAATATCAACAATTCCTTTCCTTAAGGAACTTGACAAAAAGACCAGTCAACAAACATTGCTTTTGCTATTTTCTGAAGTTAATTAATACAGTACTTTATCAGGTTAAGAAATAAGGGAAAGATCTTGAGTATTTCATGAAAGCTTTTTTGTTGTTGTTGTTTTCCCCACTCAAATTCCATTATTGGGGGACAAATATAATTCATCCTACTTTAGGTACAGTTTCCCTAAAAAATCCCTTAGGTCAGGTTAAAAGTAATTTCTAGCAAATTGAATCAAAAAACATCTATAAAGTGCCAATTATGTGCCAAGTACCTTGTTTAATGCACAGAATACAAACAAAGGCAAAACTGGTGCTTGCTCGTGATAAATATGGAAATATGTTTAGAAAAATTGCACATGTTTAATCTATATTGGATTGCTTGATGTCTTGGGGAAGGAGAAACACAAAGTTTTACAAAGGTGAATGTTGAAAATGTGTGTGTGTGTATGCACGTGCGTGCACATGTGTGTGTTTGGAAAAATAAAATACTATTAAAATTAAAAAACAAAAGCAAAAACAAAACTCATCCCTCACAGTCTAATGATTTTCTCCCTTGATGTTAGAACCATAATCTGTGCTAAAAAAAAAAAAAAATCAGTCCATTACTGCTTGGGATGCTCATTAATTCTCCTGGATTTGTTGGCAAAGCAGGCTAGGCAGGATATACATTTCATTTATAGTCCAAGAATGGCTTTTGTTAATGGACTTTGTTTTCCAGTCTTTTTGGTCACAACTCTCCTCAATATCCTATAATTATCCTAGTGACTTTATGGTTAGCTTGTAATGAAAGAGAAGGATATATATATATAATTTAGCTAGCTACACTATTCATCAAAGAAAGATAAATATTTTCCAAATTCATAAATAAAACATATCAATTTCAATCGTAATCTTTAAATTGCTATGTGAATAAAGCCATGGTATCAAATTAACTGTGGCTGCTGGTTCAGTTCAGACTCTCTTTAGTATCCTATCTATTTGTCATTTCAAAAATCGTTCCTCATTATTATAGAACTCCCTGTTCTCTAAGTAAAGTTGCAGAGGCACATCAGGAGTTAAGTTAAGGAGTTAAGTCTGGGGTACTAGGCACGAAGGGAAAAATGGATGCCACTACTTTTGTTTTGTTTTTGTTTAGCAGTGAAGTAGGAATAAAAAGAACATAAAATTCTTAGGTTTGATTGATAGACCAACAAGATGATTAAAAAGAGCTGCAAGTAACAGCTGTAAATAACATCAGGTACTACTAAAAGAGAGCCACCTTCTGCAAAGGCAGAATTATTATGTAATTATATCCACTTTTGCAAGTTACAAACTATTCCCTAGCAGGGATCCACTTCTTCATTCATTACGATTCAATATAATTTGAGCTGCTAAGGTAAAGTGTCTCCCAGCAGGAGGCTGCAAATGAATCCTGCTGATGCTTTTATTACTACCGATTCATACTGCTGCTCATCCCAGCTTAGAGAAAGCTTTCTATCTGGTTTATACAGAAACTGCAGAGGTAAACAGACTAAGATGGTCAAAGTCTGAGAATCTTGCAAAAGTGACCTCAACATGGGATCAGATTGTCATGTCTGGCATATTTGAGTCCTTGGAATCATGCAATCTTTTAACGCACCTTCAAAAATACACAATGCAAATTGTTTAACATCTTTTCATAATACAAAAGGCAAAACTATTTCCAAATGGAGAAAAAAAAATCAAGGCAGAGCTAAAATTTCTCTTAAAAGTATATTACCTAGTTTTTACTTTAGAGATTTAAAATAACTACAGCATCAAACCCAAACTGTACACCTTCACATTTAGAAACTTGAGAGAGTGAAAGAGAGAGAGAGAGAGAGAGAGAGAGAATGAGCCTGTCTTGCTGACAGTTCTAATGGCCTGTTCACAATATAGAATACTCAAATAACTGCTACAATGTGATTCTAGCCTCCATCTTCTGTTCTGTGTTCAGTCATGCTAGTTAATAATTTTCCTTATGCATATATTTAAATGAATAGCATTCACTTCAGAAAAGCTCTATCAAACATAAATAACACACATTCCCTACATAGATTTTCCTTCTACTAGATTAGCATAACAGAGCTTTAGGAGATTCAAGACCTTAAGAGGGAAATTATGCAGAATTAGCATGCATGCCAAAGGAGGGGGCTATAAAGCTCTAAAAAGGCTTGTGCAGGGCCTTCTCTTTCACAGTGGTTGTACTCTGTAGGGGCAATGAAACTCAGAGAAGAGTGCCTAAAAAGCAGTGGGAAGGATTACAAAACTCATTTTTGGTAAGATCTTCATTGTTCTCAGAGCTAAAGAATGTTCAGTAGGAAGTGCTTGATTTCAAAGGAAGGGAGTATACAAGATTTCCCAAAATAAATAAATAAAATAGAATCGAAGAACATTGAGATGGAACATTCTAATGAAAGTTTACAGCTTATTGCTAAGATTTCCAACTGCCCTGCAGGCTTTTCTTTGTGGATCTCCCTGATGCTAATGAGAGTTATTCAGCTAAAATCCCCACATAACTGTGACAATGAACCCTTCTGCAATTTGACCCTACAGTCTTTGCAATCCATTTGAAGGCTCAGGTCTTTTAGTAGATACAGTTTAAATACTCTGCCTTTCTTTTCCTGTAACAGAACCTCATTTCTGTCCTCAGTGATTAAAGAAGAGCCAGGGACAGGCTTGCCATACCAGCAGGATAATTATACTTTGCTTTTCTGTATGTCTCCCTGGTTGTGTGTGTGTGTGTGTGTGTGTGTGTGTGTGTGTGTGTGTGTGTGTGTGTCTGTTTTAAGAAGGGAAAAAAATTGGGAAGTCATTAAGGATAGAGTTCACAAATATTAAAATTAAAAGAAAACACACACTCTAACCATGTTTTTTTAAATGTCTGAATTTATTATAGAGTTAATGATTGAAAATGTTTCAAAGAAATGAAAGCCTTCACCAAATACATTAAAAAATATATTAATGATTTTTTTTAACTGACTTCAGTTTTAGAAGATTAAATAAAACTACAAGAAAATATTCAACATTCAGAATGTGATACAGATTCCCAACCAGAAAGAGCATCTGTTACTTTGTAAGTGTGAAAAGACATAACTCAGTCATGGATGTCTTTTCTTGAGAAAGAGGAAAGATAATTATCCTTCATGGGTGAGACATTTGATTTATTCTACAGAGATTCATTTCATTTCATTGTAAATTAAACTATTTAATTCAACATTTTCAATACCTGCCACTGAGGGGACATCTGGGAAAAATAGAGGAGAGATGCTAGATCAGATATATTCACATTAAATAGGATGTTTGTAATTATTGTCATAAGGTGAGCTGTCATTTTGATATCAATTAATCCCTTTTCCTTCTTATGACCTAAATAAATAAATGACTTAAATAGCAGGAATATTGCAATCACAAAATTGCTGAGGGAATATTTTGTAAAGAATTTTGTACTGTTCAAGGTTTATTCCATGTTTTTTCATTCAGTAATGTGCTATTAATTCCTAAACATATTTTCATACCATGAAGTATTAAGACTTATTATTTATAATAAAAATACAACCATTTGGTATAAAGTTAAAATTCGCACAACTAATTTTTTTCAAAACTATTGCCTGGAAAACTATTATCCTTACTTTAAAATGTTCCCAAAATATGATAATAAAATAGTTGTTTTCAAGTATGAATCAATAATGATACAATGATATCATTTTATGTTGCTTTAAATAGAACTGAAAAATAGGCCCTTTAGAAAGTCATGAAATTTAAAAATATTATAAGATTTTTATTTAAACAAAAAGAGAGGGCAATAAAGAGAAATCTCAATTTGTCATAATATATCTCGACATTACAAAACAGAATAAACATTTCTAGTAAATTCAGAACAGTGATAGGATCAAAAATTTTCTGTATTTCTCCATTCATAAAATATAAAATTTCTCACTGTCATTTAAAACCGTCAAAAAGCCAACTTCTACTTTATATTTCCAGACTTAGTTCATTTATTTTCTTTATAAACATTACCCCATCCAATTGTCCTATCCCTGTTTCTATGTCTTTGTATAGAATCTCTTCCATAACTTTTATGACTTTCTCAAGAAGATATTAGTAACAACTATTACATAACTTGCCATAGTTAAATTATAGGTTTAAACCCTGTATATCTTATTATGCCTTATGGTATGAAACTGGGCTTTCAAGATGTTACCTCCCCTATCATAGAAAAACTCATTTCACAACCACACACGAATAATAGTCTTCTTAATTAGCTCATTAGTGCTATATGCTCTTATTCTTATACTCACAACAAAATTAACCCATATCAGCACCATGGACGCCCAAGAAGTCAAAACTATTTGAACAATCATACCTGCAATTATCCTTGTTGTAATTGCCCTCCCAACCCTAAGCATTTTATACATGATAGAGGAAATCTTTAATCCCTACCTCACAGGCAAAGCCATGGGCCATCAATGATACTGAAGCTATGAGTACATTGGCTAAGAAGACCTTTCATTTGACTCATACATAGTACCCACCCAAAGACTTAGCCCCTGGCCAATTCTGACTATTAGAGATAGATAATTGAGTAGTTCTAATATGCTTCTTTCCTCTTATACATTTAGAATTCTTCATATCCTTAAAGACTAAACTCAGGTTCCATCTCTTCTTTGATTATTTTCTGATACTCATAGATGTTTACTCAAATTATCTTTTTATTTACTTATCTGTGTATATGTGATATCCTACAAAGTAGAAGATAAGTTTCTTGAAGGAAGAGATTATTTTTTGTTATATTACTCCAGTTAGCTCAGTATTTTGCATGTAATAAGTTCTAAGTGTTTAAATGTTTATTAAATTAAAATTGAGAAAGAAGTCATATTTCATAGGGATTAGGAGAAAATGATAAGTAAAGAAACAAAGCCAGTCATTGTAAACTACTTTTTGAAAGAATTTAGTAGTGAATGAAAATGGGAAATATTTGATAATTTTTTTAGATGATGGCAGGGTTAAGAATAGGTTTCTTTTTTCCTTTTTTTTTTTTTTTTTTTAAAGACTAGGGAGAAATTAACATATTTAGGGAATGGAAAAGGAGCAAATAGTAGAGAGAGGTCAAAGATAATGGAGAAATGATTAAAAGTGAAGGTTCCAAGAAAGATGAAAGGATTGAACAAAGGATATAAGCAGAAGGGTAGTTTTGATAGGAAGAAGAAACATAATACACTTTGAAACTAGAGCAAAGGATAAGACCATTTTGAGGTACAAATGAAAGGAAATGATAAAGCACATGGAAGACTGACCTTAGTATTCTCAGTTTGTCTTCTAAAATATCTGTAATTAGTGTTGAGGGATTAAGGAGAAATGCAAAGATTTGGAATGCTACTTTCTTTTTTTTTTCTTTTTCTTTCTTTTTTTTTTTTTTTTTTTTTTTGAGGACACACATTATTTATTGTTCAATTGTTTCAATTACACTTAACTCTTCATGATACCATTTGGCGTTTACCAGTGGTTTGCCATTTCCTTCTCCACCTCCTTTAATAGATGAAGAAATTGAGGCAAACAGGATTAAGTGACTTGGCCAGGGACATACAACTAGTAAATATTTGAGGTCAATTTGAATTTAAATCTTCCTAATTTCAGAACCTGGCATTCTACCCACCTAGATGTCTCAGGATAAATTATTACTACACCAAAAATGATCTGAGGGACATCCAAAGTATAACTATTGGAAATTCAAATGGCTTTTATTCCTTTTTTTTTTTTAATGGATGTGTGATTTTATTAGAATCACTACCTCTGTGGGTGAAGGACTATCTTTACCAATTGAGAGCAGTATCTGTTCTGCAACTTATATTCTTTTTTTTTTTTTAATAACTTTTTATTGATAGAACGCATGCCAGGGTAATTTTTTACAGCATTCACTTCTGTTCCGATTTTTTCCCCTCCCTCCCTCTATCCCTTCCCCCAGATGGCAAACAGGCGTTACATGTTGAATGGGTTGCAGTATATCCTAGATACAATATATGTATGCAGAACCGAACAGTTTTCTTATTGCACAGGGAGAATTGAATTCAGAAGGTATAAATAACCCAGGAAGAAAAACAAAAATGCAAGCAGTTTATATTCATTTCCCAGTGTTCTTTCTCTGGGTATAGCTGCTTCTGTCCATCTTTGATCAATTAAGGCTCTCTTTATTGAAGAGATCCACTTCCATCAGAATACATCCTCAAACAGTATCGTTGTTGAGGTATATAATGATCTCCTGGTTCTGCTCATTTCACTCTGGAATGCTACTTTCAAGGAAAGTGACAAAGTCAACTAGAGATGAATAAAGAGAATACTGTGAAGGGTTGAGAGTCAGATGAAGTTAGCTAAAATGAATTTGTTGTGGACCCAGTTGTCAGTTTTGTGACTTTCCAACTGAACCTAAATCTTGTACCATCCTTTACTGGTAACTCTCCCTCTCCTTATATATCCAGTTACCCCTTTGCTGGTGTTTTTCTTCTTTAAAATATATATGATGGTTCTCTCTGGGAGCAGGTTTCTTGGGGAGGTTTTCTGGAGGCAGCTTTAGTTTCAGTTGAAAGTAATAATCACCCAAAATGCAGCCAGCTGGTAAAAATGCAAATGTTTATTTTCTCCTTCCAAAATAGCCCAGTTAGTTGAGGCCTATCTCTCTGCTTGGTTCTAAGAGCTCTTGCAGCTTTGTCCTTTGCTTCTATTTCTGCTTTCTTCAGCCTCCAGCCAGCACCAAGTTGAATCTCTCTTGCCTTGGAGAGAGGACTTCTGGCTCTCAGTCTCCCAGAGTGCTCTGTGTCTGTCCCAGAGGGCTCCTCTCCAATCTAATTCAGATGAATTCCTTTGACTGGGCTTATATATGATCTCTTCTGAGAGAATGGGATTATGGGTTTTCTCCCAGAGTGCTCTCTGGCTCTAAGAGCCTCAAGGGAGGTGTGAATTCACAAAGTTACAAAGTTTACTTTGTGACTCTCCCATGCTTGTGAACTCCAATGAATACTTAAATACTTCTTGCTTATATGAGCTCTCTAAAAGTGGGAACACAAGCATTATTAGTTCTACTTAGTACCTTGTTTCAGGTTCTGGCCCAAAACATCTCCTTGTAAGATCAGATCAATGATACTGAACCATGCTAAATTAGATAATTATTGTCTCTATCAACTCTAATGACTTAACAATTTGTAAAGATTCCAACACCCCTTTGCTATTTAACACATTTATTAATTACTGTTACCAATGGAATGGTATCTCAGATAAGAAAAAATAAACTGGAAAGAATGGTATACTGTATGACAGAATTAGTATTCAACAAGAAAAATTCTAACAGAAAGTAATGATATGAAATTTAAAAGTGATTTTAAAAAATCTTAAAATTAGGTTCAGAAAATCATCTTTAATAATCCAAAATGGGAAAGGCAAGATTAGATGTCAGTTTCCTTGAAAAAGATCTAGGGGGGTTTAATAATATATTCTATGAGTAAATACTATGATATGGTAATAAAACAAAACAAAACCCAAAACTAATGTAACCTGAAGTGAAAAGCATATCTTCTAGTAATAAAGTTATAACAGTCTTACTGTATGCTACTCTGGTCATACTTTATGGTATTCCTGGCATATTTTAGATAGTATATGGAAAAACTTGAAAGTATTAAGAGGAAGGTAGACCAAATGGTGTGCTACCTTGAGCACAGATCATATGATAAATGGGTGAAATAACTGGCCATGTTTATCTTTGAAAAAAGCCAAGGGGACAGATAATAGCAGCTATCAAATACTTGAGTAGTCTCTTTCTATTTGGGGCCAAAGGTTAGATCCAGGTCCAATATATGGAATCTGCAAATTTATATTTGATTTAAATTAAATGCATTAATGATTACAACTTTTTCTAAATGTAATCGGACTCTCTACACAAATAATGGATCCTTTCTCTCTGGAGAAGAGATTGCTTAATCAAAATCTAGATATCTTTAGGGATATGGTGATTAGGCTTCTTTCCCAAGTATGAAGTGAACTAGAATAGCCATTAATATCTCTTCTAATTCTGAAGTTTGTAACTCTATGAATTTATTAAGTTTACTGATAGTAAAGATAGATGCCATTCACTGGCTCTTCAATCAGAAAACAAACAAAATGAGCACAATGGCAAGATAGAGCAATAACTAATTCATTTAGCTTTTTCCATCTATGTCACAACTCATCATGAATGAGACATCACAATTTGAAAGGGGAAAAAACAATGAATATTTTAATATAATATTTCACATTTATATACTACTTGAAAGTACTTTCATCACAACAGTCCTATGAGGTAGTATAAGCATTATCACAATTTCATAGATGAAGATATTTAGACTTTCATGAGTTGAGTGGCTTGCCATCGATCCTGAAACTATTAAGTCTGAGGCAAGATTCAAAAAGTTTTTTTTATTGTTGTTGTTGTTTTAGCAACAATATACTATGATGGATTTGAAAATAAGATCCAGGTTCAAATCTTGCCTTTCATACCTTCTTCCAGTATGACTGTGAACAAGTCATTTAATAGTTCTGGATTTCAGCTTCCTCTTCTATAAAATAAGGATCCCTTCTCAAACAAAACTGATGCTTCTATGGTCCTCAATCCACATTCTGCACTCTAATCACTCTATCTCACTGCCTCTCATCTATGCTCCAAGACTATTTAAAAAATGACACGTGGGCATCAGCTAGCTACTAAATGTATAGAGGTTTTCAATCCAAGAGAAATAGGTGACCGGTGCAATAGAATTCACTAAAAGCAAGGGGAAAAAAGGCACATTCATGTCTCAATTGGAAAGGAAGATCAAAAAGACAACCGAGAAACAGATCAAGCTGCTCTGAGAATGAAAGAGGCATCTGTGACCTGAGAGAGAGCAAAAGAATAGAAAGCCACACAATTGAAGGAAGGGACATTTTCAGAGCAAAAAGCAAGAGAAAAGGATATTAAAAGACCTTGTAAATAGTTATATGGGGCAGGGCTTTTTTCAGCAGAATAAAGCAATCTCCAAAGGACTTAAATAAGGAAGAGGAAGTAACATAGACTTAAAAAAAAAAAAAATCAGTATATACTAATTCTAGTTTCCTTATAAATAAGAACTAGAGGATAGTATTAACAATCATTAAAATTGAGCAAATCTCATGGTACTGAATTCTTAGGAGACCAAACAAGGCACAAACTCTTTGCATTCCTTAAAAACTCAAGGCCCCTTAATGTTCTGTTGCTGTTTTTTAGACATTTTCAATCACGTACAATTTACTGTGAACCCCTTTTGAGGTTATCTTGGTAAAGATACTACACTGGTTTGTCACTTCCTTCTGCCTCATTTTGCAGATAAGGAAATTGAGGCAAACAGGGTTAAATAACTTTGTCTATGTTATATGGTGTCTGAGACCAGATTTGAACTCATAAAGAAGAGTTTTCCTGACTCTAGGCTAGGGACTGTACCTACTATACTATAAAGCTGCCCATTTGGAGTAGAGAAAGGTGGTCTAGGTTGATACAAAATATAAATAATACAAAAATTTATCAGTTTATAAAATATATTAGAATTGTGTCCCTGAACTTGACTTACATATTTCATAACAAAAAATAATTCTACACTAAGTTAGAAACATTTAAGAGGCTTCTGTTTCAATTAATTAAAAAAAAAAAAAAACATTTATTAAACAACTGTTTGAGAGGGACTGTGCCAGATCTTAGGGGCATGTAAGTTATTGATGTGGTAGGATTAGAGCTCAGGATTAGAGCCAAAAAAATGGATAAATAGATACAGAAGTATGTTTGTTTAGATGATCATTAAACATAGGGGTAATTATGAAGTCATCAAGAGAGAATAGAATGTGTTCTAGAACAACATCATGGAAGAATGCTCACAGTTCAGAGCATGATATGGATGATGATTACAACAAAGGTGTCCAATAAAGAATTGTCAGATGTGGAGAAAAGGATCAATAGAGATCAGGTTCACTATATCTTAGGAGCTTCAATGTTAAATCCACCAACATTATTATCCATAAGAGGTAGACCTGAAGAACTATTTATATTATTTGGAAGGAGAGTATCCATACTTTATATGTTGAGAACTCACAATGTTTTGCTATACATATATAACTATATGAAAATAATCCACCATTGTAAGCCATAAAAGCAAACTATTTTTTCTCTTCTTACTAGCGCTCAGTGCTTGCAGTTTTATGTGCATTTATACCTTTCATTCTAAAATAACCTTTAGGAAAAAAAAAATGTAAGCAATAGAATGCAAATTGGGATTTCTTTTGTGCTCTTATTTGGGTGTTTATTTCCTCCTCACCATGTTCACCTAAAGAACATGAAAATACCTAGGTGGACTCCACACATCAGCCTGACAAGCTGTCATTCCCAAATCCTTCTCGGACCATTGCCTGTTTGGAGAGTGCTTGATGTGTCATGCCACAGCTATGAAATGAAAGGTGCCTAAATGGATAAAAAGGAGATAACCCTGTGTTCATTGTTGAAGCCATAGGCTATAGGTGAATACTTAATAGAAATTATAAGCAGAAAGGTAATTTACTGATCCACAATCACGCAGATTAAGATAGGCAAACTGGAAAGATTTGTGATGCCATAATTTAGTAAAAATTGGTCTCTGTCCAGAATAAACCCAATGGTCCATTTATTGTCTGTCATTGATAATGCAGAAAGTAAAGTAACTACTCAAAAGTCTGTGCCAGGATGGAAATGGGATGCCACACTTGCAATTTATTGCAAAATTTATTGGACAGAAATCTATCAAAAATTCAATTTAACCTTTTTTTTTTTAAAGATTGTCATTGCTTTTAACTTGTAGAGCAGTAGCTAGAATAACCAACAAATTAATGATACTCCCTCCAAATTACCCTTCATTTTTTTCTTTTTAATTATTTACATACATTAAAATATTTTAAGATGTGTAACATAAGCTAAAATTGGGACTATTTTTATATATGACATAGATATAATAAAACAAGATAAATCATGTGTCATGAATCATTATAATGATAGAAACATCTTGTAACAAGTCTTTTACTACATTTTACCACATATTATTTTACTATATTTAAAACAAAATCCTCTTGGAGAGTTTACAGAAGACATTCCCTACCCTGCTATATAAGCACCATAAGATTTGTTATATTGTGGATACAGAATCTTAAATTATGCTACAACTCAGGCCATAGGAATGGGAAATAAATGAGATACAATCTTGTTGTTCAGTCATTTCAGTCATGTCTGATTCTTTGTGACCCCGTTTTGGATTTTTCTTGACAAAGGCTCTGGAGTGGTTTCCTATTTCCTTTTCTAGAATCATTTTACAAGTGAAGAAACAGAAGCAAATGAGGTTAAGTGACTTGCCCAAGGTCATACAATTAGTAAGCGTCTGGGAACTAGATTTGAATTCAGAAAGATCAGTACTCCTGATTCTTGGCCTAACATCCTATCTAATGGGCCACTAGCTGTCCTGATAAAATCTTATGCAACAATTATCATCTTCATCATTATGATCATTGTGAGTTAAGACTTATGAAGTGATAAAGCACCAAATACTACTCTGGCCTTCAAGATGATAGTACTAATTTGATTAGTTTCAAGTGGAAACCAAGGAATGGAATGAATATGCACATGGTGATAGCATGGAAATATGGGAAGCTTGAAGGGCGATTATGAATTGATTCCTAAGCATCCCATATTTAATTTAGAAAAACGGAGGAAAAAAATCTTTTTCTTCATGGAGCTAGGAGAAACTGTGAAATGACTTGCACTGAGTATGGGATATTTGTATTTCTGTTACAACCAAGTGTCTGTTAACTTATATTTGCAGTCTAGAAAAGAGGAGGAATGGACTTGAAAAATGGTTTTCCACCAACTGCATTGTTAAGAAAAAATGAAGTGTTTCCCAAAAAAAAAGAATTGAGATTTTATGTGGAAAAAAAGCAGGGTATCTGGGGTGAGAGAGATTTGACCCTTGTCAAGATGGGTTATAAAGAAAAGAAAGAAATGAAAACTACAAGTGTACAATTTAGAACTTAAAAACAAGATTTGAGGCTTAGACTATGACCAGACCTTTACATATTACAAGAAAGGGAACAGATATGAAGCAGATAGAATTTTAAGTTTTGTCAAATATTACTAAATACTAAACTGATATGTAGTCCTTAAGAGTATTTCTTTCAATAATACTACAAGAGAAGTTTTTTGTGTTGCCAACATGTATTATCTGGGGAGGAGGCCCAAGAACATGAGAAACATACAGCATAGAAGGGAGGGAGTATTGACTCCTTAGAAAAATAGAAGAGAATTCAATGGTTACCAAGTTTTATCAGGATGTTTCATTGCTCTGGAAATGATAAAGGTAATTTTTATAAGCTATATCACTTTCTTGCATTAGGTTATTCATTTGACTTACCTGAGTTTAAGATAACTTCTGCAGCTCCCTATCATTCATATATATATGATTCAATCAAGGAGCAAGAAAAATCAAGGACTCACCCCATTTCCCCTTTCCAGAGGAATGGTGCAGGGTGGCGTAATAACTTTGAAGAAATCAATTAGTAAGATGAGATTTGATTACTAAAATAACTTAATAGAATAAGTAAGAAAACAAACTAGGAAGAGAAGGATTGTAAACTGAGTGTCATGATTTTCATGAGAGAAAAAATGCTACTGGTCTGTAAGCGCTTTCATCAGAGGAAGAAACTCTTTAACACCTCTTCTCTTTCTTTTCCCTTTTCTCTCCTTAAGTAGGAAATTTTTTCCCCCTCTCTTTGTTTCAGTGTTGTGATTATTGTTTTCATGTGTAGAGTGAATATACATGCCATTAGAAATGTTTGTTTGCATTAATTCATTTACACAGGCAGGAATTTTTTTTCTTGGTATGATTAGCCAAGATAGAAAAAAAGTGATTTCTTCTTCAAAACAAGGAAGAAATCAAATTCTTGATTGAAGATGAGTCATGCAAGATCTTTTTGAATATTTATTTCCAAATTATGAGTGGAGCTTTTTTGGAATTAATGTTCAAATGTACTTAGATCCTACCCTGTCACCCTACCTAAAATATGTTTATTATTTTATTATATTTAAAGGGTGAGTTCTGATCAAGAGCTTTGTTCTCAAGCAGGGGCAGACCTCTCAATAAAGCAACCACCTTCTTACCAGACTGAGAACACTACCAGAGATTTGGAAAGTTTTTTTACTCTACAAAAAATGCTCTAAATCTTTTTTGGTATATATGGAGTTTTATTTTTGTCATTGACATTCTGTATAGTTTATTCTTTAAAGAATTAACTTGTCTAAAGACATGGATTAAGCGGTCCTTTGAGAACATCAAACTTTGTCAGCTCTCTTTGAGAGTAAGAAACTTCAGTTTCTTCAGGAATGTGTGTCAATATGCTTTTAACTTTTTATTTTTTATTTTTAAATTTTTTTCAAAAATAAATTTATTTATTTTAATACACATTATATGTGTATTATGTTGAATTTATGAATCATGCTGGGAGAGAAAAATCAGAGCAAAAAGGGAAAACCAAATGAAAAAACAACAACAAACAACAACAATAACAACAACAAACAGAAAAAAGAAGTGAAAGCATGTGTTGAAATTCTACATTCACTCTACTGAGTTCTTTTTCTAGATACTGATGGAATTTTCTGTCCAATCTATTGGGATTGCTTTGGATCACTTAACCACTGAGAAAAAACAAGTCTTTCATAGTTGATCATTGCACATTCTTGATGTTATTGTATACAATGTATTCCTGGTTCTGTATATCATCAAATACATATAGCATCAGATTATGTAAATCTTTTCAGACTTTTCTAAAATCAGCTTGGCCATCATTTTTTATAGAACAATGATATTCCATTACCTTTATATACCACAACTTATTCAGCCATTCCTCAATTGATGGGCATCTACTCATTGTCCTGTTCTTTGCTACCACAAAAAAGAATTGCTACAAACATTTTTGTATATAGGGTCCTTTTCTCTCCTTTATGATTTCCTTAGAATATAAACTTAATAATGACACTGCTGGGTCAAAGGGTATGCACAGTTTTATAGCTCTTTGGGCATAGTTTCAAATTACTCTTCAGAATGGTTGGATCATTTTACAACTCCACCAACAATGCATTAGTATCCTAGTTTTCACCACATCCCCTTCAATATATAAATGTTATTTTCCCATTATCTTAGCCAATCTGAGAGGCATGAAGTGCTACCTTAGAGTGTTTTAATTCATATTTCTCTAACCAATACTGACTGAGAGCATTTTTTCATATGACTATAGATGAATTTAATTTCACCACCTGAAAAAAGGTCTGTTCATATCCTTTGACCATTTATCAATTGGGGAATGACTCGTCTTCTTATAAATTTGACACCATTCTTTATATATTTTAGAAATGAGACCTTTATCAGAAACACTGTCTGTTAAGATTTTTTCCCAGCTTTGTAATTTTATTTTAATCTTGTTTGTGTTGGTTTTGTTGGTACAAAACTTTTTTAATTTAATGTAAGCAAAGTTGTCTATTTTGTCTTTCGTAATGGTCTCTAATTCTTTTTTGGTCTAAATCCCTTTCTTCTCCAAAGATCTGATAGGTAAATTGTCCCTTGTTCTCCTAATTTGTTTATGGTATTATCCTTTATGCACAAATCATGTACCCATTTTGACCTTATTTTGGTATGAAGTGTGAGATGTAGGTCTATGCTGAGTTTCTGACATATTATTTTCCAGTTTTCCCAGCAATTTTTGTTCAAATAGTGAGTTCATATTCCAGAAGCTAGAGTTTGGGAGGTTTTAGCAAGTACTAGATTTTATAGGTCTTGATTATTGTGCGATGACTATCTAATCTATTCTACTGAGACACTGTTCTATTTCTTAGTCAGTACCAAATATTTTTAATTTTTTAAAGAAGAAATTATACCACCATTATTAGAAAGCTTGTTTGGATGTATAAAAATTGTGTGATAAATTATGAAAAGCTATATAGATGTTGAAAGTCAAAAATTAAATATGGCCTATCTGAACAATTTTTCCTCTACAACTAATAATTGGAGTTCCATCATAATCACCCTTGATCTCTTCTTCCCCTGTCAAAAGGGAAAGTATTAATTCTTTTTTATTTATTTATTTATTTATTTTTGGCCAGGGTGATTTTTTTTTTATAACATTATCCCTTGCACTCGCTTCTGTTCCGATTTTTCCCCTCCCTCCCTCCACCCCCTCCCCTAGATGGCAAGCAGTCCTATATATGTTAGATATGTTGCAGTATATCCTAGATACAATATATGTTTGCAGAACCGAACAGTTCTCTTGTTGCACAGGGAGAATTGGATTCAGAAGGTAAAAATAATCCGGAAAGAAAAACAAAAATGCAAATAGTTCACATTCGTTTCCCAGTGTTCTTTCTTTGGGTGTAGCTGCTTCTGTCCATCATTTATCAGTTGAAGCTCAGTTAGGTCTCTTTATCAAAGAAATCCACTTCCATCAGAATACATCCTCATACAATATCGTTGTTGAAGTGTATAATGATCTCCTGGTTCTGCTCATTTCACTTAGCATCAGTTCATGTAAGTCTCTCCAAGCCTCTCTGTATTCATCCTGCTGGTCATTTCTTACAGAACAATAATATTCCATGACATTCTTATACCACAATTTACCCAACCAATTTCCAATCGATGGGCATTCATTCATATTTGTTTTTTTTTTTTGGGGGGGGGGGGAGGAGGAGGGAGGTTTGTAGAAAAAATCCTTAAATGATTTTTATCAAATATGGGCTTGGTGTGTATATTTATTCAGTTTTCATAGCATACTGGGATTCAAAAGATTTAGTTACAATCTTTGCTTCCTATAAGCCATGTGGGTTTTATATCAGCTTCTTTGCTATGAGAACTATGCATTATTATTAAATTGGGGGGGGGGGGAACATAGAAGTTTCCTTCAAGATAAAATATAGCAAAAAAATACATATACTATCTAAGCTTCTTTTGTGAAAGAGCAAGTGAATTTTAAGGATCTTGAGGAAAAGGAAAAAGTTGCTGAAAAGGAAAAGCAGAAATAATAGTGATCTTCAGAGGGCCTTTATCTCCAAATGTCATTCAGTCCTAACTCTTGAATTGACATTGATAGGTCAGATATAGATAAGTCAAGGTTCTTCCCTCAGAGAGCTTATAGTCAAAGGAGCCAAACTAGTACAGAACATAATAGTGAACACATTGTGATAGATTTTAACTGATATTTCATCAGCCCCAAGGAATAAGAGGATTTCATGTTAAGTAAAAAGGCAAAGATACAGATACAAAATTAATGTGAAAGCTGTGCAGAAATAAATGAATTCTTCCATTTGAAAATTTTAGTTTGCAATCAATAATATGTATTGTAAGATAATCACAATTGAAATAGAAAAAAAAAGCTATCCATTAGTCTTATCACTATTATTAATATGCTATTTTCCTTTGTTTTAGGAAAGGTGCTACGAAAATATTTCCCATTGCTAACCACATGGAGATAGTCAATTATTATAAGAATTTAATCATTTGTCTATAGTCACTGGTCTTAATTAAAAAAAAAATCTGAATTCATTTTAACACATACTGTGAAACATTTGTCACAAGAAATTGGTAGGTTTTTTTTTTTTTTTTTTTTTTTTGATACTTTATAAATCTGGGGAAAGAAAATAAACTGAACTAAACCTGATAGATTAAAACAAAATGAGACTCTTATAAGTTATACAATAGTTAAGATGCAGAGAGATAGACATAGAAAGAGGGGGAGGAGGGCAACAGGTATTTGCATTAAGGGCAGGTAAGATTGATTTAGCTGAGTAAATCTCCCTGGCCTGAATTGCCAATCATTTTGCAAACACTAGAGTGCTGGAGCTCCTGGTGGCTGCTTTGTACTCAGACAACAATGAAGTGGTGTCAAAAGCATAAACCTTTAGTCCCTTGAGCCAGTCAAATCTTGAGGATGATTTCAACACCTTTAAAAGAAAAACCAGCCTAACTTGCATGGGGGCAGGGAGTTTGGATAGTGTTCCTAGTGTAAAATTCAAACCTTGTAAAAATTGAAAAAGAAGCTCATAGTTTATTTACATTAGTCAATTGTCAGTTTTTATGTTTGGGAATTTTAGAAAATATACAAGATGAAGAGAAGAATTCTGTGTGTCTGTCTCTGTCTTATTTTCTTCTTTTCTGTCTCCGTTTCTTTCTCTCTGCCTCTGTCTCTCTCTTAATAAAGACAAGGTATCAAAGTATAAAATGAATATCTCAAAAGAGTAGGGTTGAATAGAGTGATTAGGTCTGATAGTCATTCATCATAAAGCACGCCTGAGTAAAATGATAAAAGAATTTTGTTCATTTTTAAAACATTAATTAGAAAGCTGACATTGAAGTTCATGAAATTCTTCTGGATTTAACTCATTGTGTAACCCTGGCAGTGTGACCCTTGTGACTTTCTTTGCTGTAGGCAACTTTTTAAGACAATAAATTGAAGTGAAAGTACTGATCTGAATTTGTAGAATTGACATCACCAGTCTAGTCCTTACCTTCCTGGACCACAAACCCAACCTGGAACACAGTAATCAGAATACATTGGTGTTGAACTTGAGTACAGGTCCAGTCTGCCATGAGTACCAGTTTCTGCATTCAAATCATTCTTGTTCTTATATGTTCACATGTCTTATGACAGAAATGGAGGATGTTTGAGGTGTTCACCTTATAAACTGTGGATTGTCCTTGGCCTGAGTTATATTGATCAAGTGTCACTTAAAAGTAACTGATTGTTATTTGTGGCCAGAGTCAGAAAACTCAATTTTGCTAACAATTCTTTCTTGAACTCTCTGTCCATGAAGAATTATATTTTCCTAAAGCTAGGAAAGAAGCCTCCTACATTGTTAATTACTTGCCTCCTCACACTTCCATTTTCTTTGCCAAATAATGTCATAAAGAGTCAATCAAGACTGAACAATAACAGCAAGTTAAATATATCTCACTTATATCTCTGGCATAGTGAACATCAGCCTAAAATTAATGGAGGCATTTATTCCAAGTGCTTCTTAGTGTCTATGAGGAATTCATTTATATCAAAAGTAAATTGTTCAGACTGAATTTTTATACCTTCTACATTAGATAGGTAGATATTAGATATAACCAGGTAGTTATATTCCTTTTGAGATGTTTTTTGTTTTTTGTTTTATATTTTTTAAAAAAGACAAGAAGCTCTGGGAATTATATATTTTAGAGACTAGAGAGTGGACATTTCCATTAACCCTTTACATGTATGTACACTTTTTTTTTGTTTGAATACTCACTAAAAAAGGAAAGTAACAAACATTTAAGCACCTCATGTTCCAGGGACTGTATATTAGGCACTTTAGAAATTTTATTGATTTGATTTTCATATCATCTTTGACAGGTAGATGTTATTATAATCCCCATTTTATAGTTGAGGGAACTAAGGCAGACAAAGGTTAAGTGACTTTCACAAGGTCACACAATCAGTAAGTGTCTGAAGTCATATCTCAATTGAGCCCTTCCTGTCTCCAGATTGACTACACTAGCTATCACCTATTTCTGAGGATATCAGAGGCTAATTAGTAGGTGAAATGAATTTCATTGCTATTATTGTTGTTGTTTCGTATGGTTTACATATATTTCAAGAAAAATATTAATTTAAGTAGTGGTAACAAATATCGAGTGGAGAAATAATATAAATTTTATATGATCTAAACTTATATTTTATATTAATATAGTATGCTCAAATGGGAATATAAGTAAAATTATTGTGAACTTTAAATTTCTTTCTCAGTAACTAATATTGTTCTTATGTATAATCTATGTTTAATCAAAGCTTATTGACTACTCAAAAATTTTTAAGTTACATACTTTTATATTGCTTTATATAATTAAAAAAAAATAGAGACCAGATGTAATGGGCTGAGGCTTGAGTTGATGCACTGAGGTCCCAAGCACATGAGGCTAAATAGTAATTGGATCATACTCTATTAATATATATGCTTGGAGAAAGAATGGCCCCCGCCCACTCTTTGTGCAAGTCCTGATGTGTTGTATAGGAAATGATGTTTTTGGTGGGTGGAGGCAGTGGGGTGGAAAGGGAAGCAGAAAGAGAGACTGCTGGCTGGCATCTTGACACAGCTGCTCGCATTGCTATCATGATCGCGAGCGCCCTTGACCTCCGATTTCCCCTTTGCTAGCTGGCTTCCTTTTGCAACTGCCCATATTGCTTTCTTCACCTCTACTGAGAATAAAGATTCAAGATTTTTTCCCTTAACCTGAATTCCTGACTCTGGCTGATTTTAAATACGTGGTCATCACAACCAGATTCTGTTTTTATTCTATAGAAAGTATACCCATGAATTTATGTCAAACATAACTCCACATCACTATTTTCTTTATTCTTTATCTATTTAAAATTTCCTTTCAAACATCAAAGTTAATATTGATATTTACAGCTGTTCACTTTGGTCAGAGATGAAATTTTTTGCAAGAGTTATTGATGTTACATGAAGGAACTTTTCATTATATATAATTTCTTTTTTAAAAATTCTGATCCAGGAGACCTGAGTTTCAATTGATAAATGACGGACAGAAGCAGCTACACCCAAAGAAAGAACACTGGGAAACGAATGTGAACTATCTGCATTTTTGTTTTTCTTCCCGGGTTATTTATACCTTCTGAATCCAATTCTCCCTGTGCAACAAGAGAACTGTTCAGTTCTGCAAACATATATTGTATCTAGGATATACTGCAACATATCCAACATATATAGGACTGCTTACCATCTAGGGGAAGGGGTGGAGGGAGAGAGGGGAAAAATCGGAACAGAAATGAGTGCAAGGGATAATGTTGTAAAAAAATTACCCTGGCATGGATTCTGTCAATATAAAGTAATTATTAAATAAAAATTAAAAAAAAAAAAGAAAGAAAGCAGAGAAATGCAGAAATAAAGGTTAAAACAAAATAAATACATTTACAATATAATAAAATTTTGAAATAATAAAAAAAATTCTGATCTAGGAATAGTGATGTATTTTCTTAAAGAATACACCAGGTATGGCCTATAAAATAACTATTACAAAGAGCTATTTAAATAAGGCCTTCTTAGTTCTCAGATTTCACAACAAATGGGATAGCCAGCATATTATTGATATTAATTGTAATAAATTCTGTAAATTAAAAATAAGTGATTGTCCATGAGATCTGATCTCTACTATTCAGAAGAGCAATTTTCTTAGCTATCAATGCTTTTATTACCATTAGATATTGGCAGATTTTGTTCAGTACTTGGGCTGATTGACTAAAGTCATTCCATCCATAAATGAATCAACTGTCCTATGATTGTTATAGAAGTAAGAGTTTCTCTGCTTAGTGTTCCCTGGCTGACTGGCAGATTGTTCTTTTATTAGTGTAAAGTCTTTTCTTCTTGGTATATTAAGAAGACCCTTAATTTCTCTAATCAGTTGGCAAAGTTGATATAAGGCCTAATGTGGGGATTAGCATATTCTATTTTTTTAATAAGATCTTGAAACTTAAGATGAATACACATCAACTCTTATTTAAACTTTTGTAAAGTCATTAGATACTCTGAACAAGTTTTTCCCAGTATGTGATACCCCATAAAAATTCAAGTCTTTTCAAAGCTATCTTAGCTCTTCTTCAAATTGGTAGCTAATGTCCAGTAAATTTCTGGCTCAGTTAACTAAATGGAATGCTAGAGACCTAGAGAAATTCATTCAGCTATAATAAATTCCCTACTTTTCATTCTCTCTTTTTCTTCTTTTGTGAGATAATTTTGAGATAATTATAAAGTATAAAGTGTCTGAGGGAGAATTTGAACTCAGGTCCTCCTGATTTCAAAGCCAGTGCTTTATTCATTTCAGATTGACTCTCTCCTTTTCATTCTCTTTTTACCTCCCTCCCTGCACACCACTAAGGAGTTGTTTGGATACTGGGAAAACTGTAATATCTATGTGTGTGTGTGTGTGTGTGTGTGTGTGCATATTATACATATTTGCACATGGTCATGACTGTGTGGTACTAGAAAATTCTTTACATTAGCTTTACCTAGAAAAATCATAAAGAAAGTAACTTAAAGAAATGAGATCAAAAAGTTCATTTGATTTCTGTATGACTATACTGGTTTTGCTCTAGAAAGCACAGTATATTTTGGCACCCCAATTTGAGGGCTTTAGAAAGCACACTACATGAATAGATTAGCAAATCAGCAAATTAAACATAAATCAATGCATAGGAAGAAAGATGAATGTAACTTTTATCATTCATCAATATGTTAATCACAAAAATGTTAAATCTATGGCAAGCTATATACTTGACCCCTTTTAATAATGAGTAATTAGAACATTTTAGGTTTCATAATATTTTTAGCTAAAAGACTACTAAATCTGGAACTAAAAAGGGATATCACTACATTTTATCTTCAAGTACAAAACAAAAGAGATGTGTTTAGACAAAAATAGGTATTAGTAAAGATACATTTCCATAATGTTCAAAATTCAATTAAATACTGAAAAATCATGACCAGGAATAGATATTTTGTATATTATATCACATATATATATAATATACATTTATGGTATCCGATAGATAAAACCTAGCTTTTAAGAGGAAGTTTAATTATTCCATCGTCCCTATATTTTACAAATAGTGAGAGGTAGAGAACAGAATCAAACAATAGAAGTTTGTGTCTCCTTTTGCTCTATGGATCTACTGAGATTATAGTCTCATTAGCCTCATTTATGATCAAACTCTTTTGTTTTTTCAGTTGATTAAAAATATTATACACAGTAAATCAACAGTATCATATATGTGTAAAATTCCATGTTTGGGGCACTCTATTCTATTCTTACATTTTTCAGTTTATAAAATTATTTCCCCCAATTTTTCTAATTATTTTAAAGAAGTAATATAATCAACGTTAGAGTTAAATACAATTCTTTTCCCTCAAAAATCTAAATAGAAAAGGAATGCAGAATACTGACATTTTCATATTAGCAGCAAATAAATAGAACTTTTTAGTCATAAGTTGTCATAGTGACCGGATATTGATGAAATGGTATGGTATAAGGGAAAGGGAGGGACTTCCGGTTAAGATGGCGAGAGGAGGCTCACAGCTGCATAAGCTCCACGCTTTCTCTCACTATCCATTTCATTACAAGCCTCTGAATCAATGCTTGACTGAAAAAAACCCACAAATAGTTACCAAGAGAAGCCATCCTTGAGATCCGCCAAGAAAGGTCTGTCTTTACTGGAGGGCTGGGGCGGTTTTAGATCGGGCGCAGGCGGCGGGCAGCGGCAGTGAGGGCACAGGAGCAGACTGGAGAGGGGGTGGAGAGTGATCGTAGCCGTCTCTGCGGGGAGAGCTTCGCTACAGGTTTGGATACTTTCCTCCGGCAGCAAGTCAACAGTCCAGCAGAGAAGCTAAAAACACCGGGGCTGAAGAATACAACCCCAAACAGCTGGAGTCTCTCAGGACCTGGCCGCCCCCCCCTTCCCCCCCCCCTCAGTGACTCAGCACGCTTTGGGATCTCAGAGCGCAGGCGCAGCACAGTCCTGCTAGTGCCTCACTGCTGCCCCCTGCAGTCTGTAGAGGAAGCTCGATAACACACCCAGCCCCCCCCCCCCAAAGAAAGACTCCAGTTTTTTCTGTTTTTCTTTGGTAGTTTGTCTCTGATTAATAGACAGAATGAGCAAGAAGCTGAAGAGGACTTTAACCCTTGACAGCTTCTACACAGATAGAGAGCAGACTCTAAATCCTGAGGAGACTAAAAACAGGCAGTCCCCAGGTGAATCCCCAAAGGAGGAGATTGTCTGTTCCTCAGCACAGATGAACCTCATAGAAGTGATTAAAAAGGCTCTCACAAGGGAGCTAGAAGAAAAATGGGGAAAGCAGAGTGAGGCTTGGGAAAAGGAGAGGGAGGCTTGGCAAAAGAGCCTGGAGAAAGTTAAAGAGAGAGTGGATAAAGAAGTAAAATCCTTGAAAAATAGGATTAGTGAACTGGAAACAGAAAACAGCTCTCTAAAAAACAAAATTGGCGAAATGGAAAAAAATTCCACAGAACAAAAGAACTCAATTGGACAATTAGAGAAAGATTTTAAAAAAGTGAGTGAAGAGAATACTTCACTGAAAATCACAATTGAACAAGTGGAATTGAATGACTCGAGGAGACAAGAAGAATCAGTCAAGCAAATCCAAAAAAATCAAACAATGGAGAAAAATGTGAAATACCTTCTGGGGAAGACAACAGACCTGGAAAACAGATCCAGGAGAGACAATCTGAGAATCATTGGACTCCCAGAAAAACATGATGAAAAAAAGAGCCTGGACACTGTCTTCCAGGAAATTATCAAAGAGAACTGCCCAGAAGTCATAGGAACAGAGGAAAAAATAAACATTGAAAGGATTCATCGATCACCCACTGAAAGGGATCCTAAAATCAAAACACCAAGGAATATAGTGGCCAAATGCCAGAACCCTCAGATGAAAGAAAAAATATTGCAAGCGGCTAGAAAAACCCAATTCAAGTATCAAGGAGCCACAATAAGGATCACCCAGGATCTGGCAGCATCCACATTAAAAGATCGAAGGGCCTGGAATATGATATTCCGAAAGGCTAAGGAACTTGGTATGCAACCAAAAATAACTTACCCAGCGAGAATGAGCATCTTTTTCCAGGGAAGAAGATGGACATTCAACGAAGTAAGCGAATTTCATCTATTTCTGATGAAAAAACCAGAACTTAACAAAAAGTTTGATCTACAAATATAGAACTCAAGAGAAATCTAAAAAGGTAAAGATTAATCTTGGGAACTATATTTTGACTATATAGATGTATAAAGAATACATGTATACCTTGTTCTAGAAATTGATGTGGAAAGGACATTGTACCAGAAAAAGGGTAAAGTGGGGGTAGTACATCTCATGAAGAGGCATAGGAAACCTATTATATCTGAGAGAAAGAATGGAGGGGGATGAATATAGTGGGTATCTTACTGCCTTCAGAATTGGCTTTAAGTGAAAAATCTTAAGACATATTCAATCTATGGTGAAACTTCTCCCATCTCATTGAAAAGTGAGAAGGGAAAAGTGGAAAGGGAAGGAATAAGCTAAGCGGAAGGGAATACGGGAACTGGGAGGGAAAGGGGTAAGATAGGGGGAGGAACTCTAAGGCGGGGGGAGGGACACTAAAAAGGGAGGGCTGTGAGAAGCAAGGGGTGCTCACAAGCTTAATACTTGGAAGGGGGGGAAAGGGGAAAGAAGGGAGGAAAGCATAAACCGGGGTTAACAAGATGGCAAGTAATACAGAATTGGTCATTCTAACCATAAACGTGAATGGGGTAAACTCCCCCATAAAGAGGAAGCGGTTAGCAGAATGGATTAAAAGCCAGAATCCTACAATATGTTGTTTACAGGAAACACACCTGAAGCGGGGAGATACATGCAGGTTAAAGGTAAAAGGTTGGAGCAAAATCTACTATGCTTCAGGTGAAGTCAAAAAAGCAGGGGTAGCCATCCTGATCTCAGATCAAGCTAAAGCAAAAATTGACCTAATTAAAAGAGATAAGGAAGGACACTATATCTTGCTAAAGGGTAGCATGGATAATGAAGCACTATCTATATTAAACATATATGCACCAAGTGGGGTAGCATCTAAATTCTTAAAAGAGAAACTAAGAGAGCTGCAAGAAGAAATAGACAGTAAAACTATAATAGTGGGAGATCTTAACCTTGCACTCTCAGAATTAGATAAATCAAACCACAAAATAAATAAGAAAGAAGTCAAAGAGGTAAATAGAATACTAGAAAAGTTAGATATGATAGATCTCTGGAGAAAATGTAATGGAGACAGAAAGGAATACACTTTCTTTTCAGCAGTTCATGGAACCTATACAAAAATTGACCATATATTAGGACATAAAAACCTCAAACTCAAATGTAGTAAGGCAGAAATAGTAAATGCATCCTTTTCAGACCACGATGCAATGAAAATTACATTCAACAAAAAAGCAGGGGGAAGTAGACCAAAAAATAATTGGAAACTAAATAATCTCATACTAAAGAATGATTGGGTAAAACAGCAAATCATAGACATAATTAATAACTTCACCCAAGAAAACGATAATAATGAGACATCATACCAAAATGTATGGGATGCAGCCAAAGCGGTAATAAGGGGAAATTTCATATCTCTAGAGGCCTATTTGTATAAAATAGAGAAAGAGAAGGTCAATGAATTGGGTTTGCAATTAAAAATGCTAGAAAAGGAACAAATTAAAAACCCCCAGTCAAACACTAAACTTGAAATTCTAAAAGTAAAAGGTGAGATCAATAAAATTGAAAGTAAAAAAACTATTGAATTGATTAATAAAACTAAGAGTTGGTTCTATGAAAAAACCAACAAAATAGACAAACCCTTAGTAAATCTGATTAAAAAAAGGAAAGAGGAAAATCAAATTGTTAGTCTTAAAAATGAAAAGGGAGAACTCACCACTAACGAAGAGGAAATTAGAGCAATAATTAGGAGTTACTTTGCCCAACTTTATGCCAATAAATTCGACAACTTAAATGAAATAGAAAAATACCTCCAAAAATACAGCTTGCCCAAACTAACAGAGGAAGAAGTAAATATCCTAAACAGTCCCATCTCAGAAAAAGAAATAGAACAAACTATCAATCAACTCCCTAAGAAAAAATCCCCAGGACCAGATGGATTTACATGTGAATTCTACCAAACATTTAAAGAACAATTAACTCCAATGTTATATAAACTATTTGAAAAAATAGGGATTGAAGGAGTCCTACCAAACTCCTTTTATGACACAGATATGGTACTGATACCTAAACCAGGTAGGCTGAAAACAGAGATAGTCAATTATAGCAATCTAGTGTTTGACAAACCCAAAGCCCCTAACTTCTGGGAAAAGAATTCATTATTTGATAAAAACTGCTGGGATAATTGGAAATTAGTATGGCAGAAATTAGGCATGGACCCACACTTAACACCATATACCAAGATAAGATCAAAATGGGTCTATGACCTAGGCATAAAGAACGAGACTATAAATAAATTAGAGGAACATAGAATAGTTTATCTCTCAGACTTGTGGAGGAGAAAGAAATTTGTGACCAAAGATGAACTAGAGACCATTACTGATCACAGAATAGAAAATTTCGATTACATCAAATTAAAAAGCCTTTGTACAAATAAAACTAATGCAAACAAGATTAGAAGGGAAGCAACAAACTGGGAAAACATTTTCACAGTTAAAGGTTCTGATAAAGGCCTCATTTCCAAAATATATAGAGAACTGACTCAAATTTATAAGAAATCAAGCCATTCTCCAATTGATAAATGGTCAAAGGATATGAACAGACAATTTTCAGAGGATGAGATTGAAACTATTACCACTCATATGAAAGAGTGTTCCAAATCATTATTGATCAGAGAAATGCAAATTAAGACAACTCTGAGATACCACTACACACTGTCAGATTGGCTAAGATGACAGGAAAAAATAATGATGAATGTTGGAGGGGATGCGGGAAAACTGGGACACTAATGCATTGTTGGTGGAGTTGTGAACGAATCCAACCATTCTGGAGAGCAATCTGGAATTATGCCCAAAAATTTTCAAATTGTGCATACCCTTTGATCAGCAGTGTTTCTATTGGGCTTATATCCCAAAGAAATACTAAAGAAGGGAAAGGGACCTGTATGTGCCAAAATGTTTGTAGCAGCCCTGTTTGTAGTGGCTAGAAACTGGAAAATGAATGGATGCCCATCAATTGGAGAATGGCTGGGTAAATTGTGGTATATGAATGTTATGGAATATTATTGTTCTGTAAGAAATGACCAGCAGGATGAATACAGAGAGGACTGGCGAGACTTACATGAACTGATGCTAAGTGAAATGAGCAGAACCAGGAGATCATTATACACTTCGACAACGATATTGTATGAGGACATATTTTGATGGAAGTGGATTTCTTTGACAAAGAGACCTGAGTTTCAATTGATAAATGACGGACAAAAGCAGCTACACCCAAAGAAAGAACACTGGGAAACGAATGTAAACTATCTGCATTTTTGTTTTTCTTCCCGGATTATTTATACCTTCTGAATCCAATTCTCCCTACGCAACAAGAGAACTGTTCGGTTCTGCAAACATATATTGTATCTAGGATATACTGCAACATATCCAACATATAAAGGACTGCTTGCCATCTAGGGGAGGGGGTGGAGGGAGGGAGGGGGAAAAAATCGGAACAGAAACGAGTGTCAATATAATGTAATTATTAAATAAAAAATTAAAAAAAAAAAAAAAAAGGGAAAGGGAGGACAAGAGGTAGCTTTTAGAGTAAGGACATTCCTGGAAGTGAGCTCTCTTTATTCTATCTAAAGGAAAATTAACAATCTCCATTATGCAAACTATGAAATAAAAATTGATGGAACTGTTCCTTATACAACAAAATTTTGAATAAATTCTAAGATTTATAAATGGCAGAGACCATTAAGAAGAATGACACATTAATCTTTTCCTCTAAATGACTTCAGACCTCACAAGCCATTTAGTTTAAACTCTCCTCACCCCTTTTTTAGTGAGATATTAAGATTTTTTTTAATTGTGACATTAAGATTTATAGAAATTGTGACTTGACTGAAGTCATAAGAATAATTTTGAATTTAGAATTTGAACTCAAGTCTTCTAAATCCAGTTAGTAATGATTTCATTGTTCTAATTTCTTTTAGTAAGACTATTACTCATGTGAATGTGTGCAGTATTATACATTTACAACAAATTTAACTTGACTTCCTTTAATTAAAATGTATCTCTTTTATTGAATGCTATTAATTTATTGTGGTGCTGCTGATCTCTTAACTAAATCTGCCTACCATTTTAAAATGAAGGTTGTTGTTAGATGTAATTGACAGCATTTCTATAATTTCCTCAATCACTTAAAGTACTTTATTTCTTATTTATCAATTTCTATATGCATTAGAAAATAAAGTTGTATAAATATCATATTCTTATAAGTATTTATATCTTTTATCTATTCAGACTGTGAAATCTCTCAGTGAAGCCAGAGCAAATATAAAATTCGTTATTTTTTTCTTAGCAATTTAGAGTTAAGAATATGTGGTAAGTTAAGAGTTATACTGTAATAAACAATTAATAGATGGTCGCAGTTTAAATGATTGAGTCCAACAAAAAATTTAATTTATATGTAATATAGCAGTTATTTTATGTTAACTAAAAACCAGTGATAATAAAAAATTTTTATTGAGTTGTAATAATCATTCTGGATTTGGAAATTAATTTTCAATATATCTATTTTGACTTTGTTCTTTTTTCATAGTCATTTAAAAACTCCAAAAATAAGTTCTTAATAATCAATTATCTTTAAATTATGACTTTCCTAAGCTTAGCATATTTGATATGCTTCTTTTTTTTTTTCCTTTCATACATCCTTCCCATGTTCTTTATCTTTCTGTTTTTTCTTCTTCCCTACTTCTTTTTTCTGTGTTTTTTAAAAAAATATTCTGACATTTTCAATATATTTGCTATCAAATCTCACATTATAATTCAGATGTGATACCCCATTTTGTAAAGATTTTATAGATATTGGTTTTAAATACATATACATATTAGATGATTAAATCTGATATTTGGATGATTCCCAGGCCTATACTAATTATTTCTAAATAGAAAAGTTGTTATTCTCTGGTCTGTTCAAGCACTGTTCAAATCTCTATCGTTAACTTAACTTATCACTTTCACTATTTTTTCTGATTTTTTTATAATAGCTTTTTATTTTTCAAAACAATGCAAAGATAGTTTTTAACATTCACCCTTTTAAAACCTTATTTCCAATTTTTCTCTTTTTCCCCTTCCCCCCCACAGCAATTTTCTAAACAAAATTTCATATTTATCATGTTTATCATGAAGATAAATCAGATCAAAAAAGAGAAAAAAAACAGCAAATAACAGCAACAACAAAAAAGTCAAAATACTATGCTTTGATCCACATTCATTCTCCATAGTTCTCTCTGGATGCAGAAATCTATTGGAATTGTACTAAATCACCTCATTGCTGAAAAGAGCCAAATCCATCACAGTTGATCATTACATAATCTTGTTGTACAATATTCTCTAGTGGTTCTACTCTCTACACTTAGCATCTGTTTTTGTGTTTGTTTATTTTGTCACAGGTAGTAGCAATTGCTTCATTAGCAATTGAACTGTTATAATGATATTCTCTAGTATATCTAACTTCTCAAAACTAGTGGTGTTTATAATCAATTTCCCTTTTCATTTGAATCATCTGTATTCTAAAGTCTGCTTCATAAAGAGGGAAAGAAGTACAAATACTTCCTCCTGTTTCAACAAGCATTAAAACATAAGAATTTGCTCTTGATTCCATTGGTAGAGGATACTCCCATATGAGGAAAACCTATTCTACTGATGTAGGTCAATATCTCTTCAATTTATAATTTTAGCAAGTTGCATAAAACAGTGAAATAATGCCATTCCAAGAGTCATTAATTAGTGTGTGGCAGAAACAGTACTTGAATCCAGAACCAGTTGGCTCCAAGGTCTGCTTTCTATCTCTTATGTCATGATACTTCTGAGAGATACATTTTACAGTAAAATTGAATAAGCTTTTTAAGATCCAGTCTTGTAAATTACTTTAAATTAGTTTTTTTATTAATGAGAATTTTTTAGTGCACAGTTTTTCTTCAGCTAAGCTCAAGTAATCATGTATTCTTATCTATCTTAGAATTCTAAGATTTTTTTTTCAGTTTTTGAAATATTTAAAAGAGCATTTTAAGGGATTCTGTTTTTCTTCTTCCTGAAATGTCCCATTATTTTATCTCTGACTAAAAGTGATTTCCCCCCTTCCTTTAATATTTCTATTTCTGCCCCTCATTTGAATTCAGGATTCAATTGAGGATAAAGTTTTAGACATGGAGTCAGGAAGATTTGTGCCTAAATAAATCCTCCTCTGTCACTTATTGTGGGACCATAAATAAGTCAATCAATCCCTTTGTGATTCAGTCCAAACCCTTGACTGAAGGGTCACAAGCCAAGGTGTGATCCTTGGCTCATTCTCACCACCCATGCTCCATACTCAATCAGTTGTCAAGTCCTATAGATTATTTCTGAGCAACATTTTGGAGAAAGGTCCCTTTCTTTACTCTTATTCTGGCTCCACCATAGTAGTAGGCTCTTATCACTTCAAGACTATTTTGATATTCTCCTTCTTAGTCTCCTTGCAGATAATTTATTGTGTGTATATAACATTTATTTATAGGTGTTTGCATGTTATGTCCCCCATTAGAATATGAATACTTTGAGAACAAGGATTGTAAACTGACATGTTTACAGGACTCTTTAATCCTTACTAGTTCTGTTCCTCAGTTAGCTTCCAGGATATAGAAGGCACTTTCCAATTTAGCTTCAATGAAATATTCTTTAAGTTCTCCAGAATTCAGAACTGACAGTTAAGTCAGTATGCTGGAAGGATTTAATACTAGCTAGATGTTTTATGAATCAGGTCTGGGTAATTTTAATAATTTTGTAACATTGAATACAGGGAAAAGGTGATAAAAGCCCAATTGGTGAGAATGAGATGCTGGACCCAAAGATCTAAACAGAGAATGTGTAAACTATGCAAATGATAAGGTATGATTAGTCTAAGAACTGATAAAAATTATGCCTTGAGGCAGGCAGGGAAAAGGCTCTGATAGAGACCAGTTTAGCTCCATGTTCTCACCTTCTGGGGATGTGAGCTAGTCTGAAATCCAAGTTATGTCAAACCCCTGAGACCTACCCTTTGCAGAGTTTTTGAGCAGTCTCACCTTGCCATGTCCTGTCAGAAATCCCAAACATGTCCCTGAAGTTAAATTTTCCCTATAACATCTACTTAACGGATCTTCCCATGGCTGCTGCTTTCCTTTGGATCAGTCTGCCACAATACTCTACCTCAGGGTATCCTATCCCAATCTCTACCCCATGCCACATTGGGCATCTCCTAACTTCACTCTGCTTCCCAATCCTACTTCTCCTCCTTACAGCTAACTAACTCTTTTAGAGGGCTAAATCCCTTTCAGGATTTAATCTGCCAGCTAAGGGCATGCCCCAACCTCAGGAAATGTTTCCTTTCCACTGGATAATTGTGAGTTCCACTGGAAAACTTGTCTTTTATATGCTCTCCCACTTTATTTCGTATTTACCATTCCTGATGTCTATTATTTTGTCTGTAACCCCTTCCCTAAATAAATCTACCTTTTGTCAAAGAGAATGACCATTGTGAATTCTTCACATGATTGAACCCCAACTTTTTGTGCCTACCATCATCTGTTTATGTTATCATATTATTTTGAAACTCAAACCACATTTGCTGCTGAATGCCATCATATCACAAGTAGGACACAAACTTACCTGACCCTAGAAAATTGATGTAGCAAACAATAACAAAATCATTGTGAATTTACACAAACTTGAAGCTAGCTTTATGAATTATAAAGAGACAATGACAATGTTTCCCATAGCTTTGAAGATAATGTGTAGCATTAGTTCATATCTATTATTTAAATGAATAGGGTATCTGAGTAAATCAACTTGTTACCATTCCAATTGCAAATTATTTTCATCATTCACAGAATGTTTTTCTATATCCACCATCCACCAAGAGATGGATGGTAAGATAAAAGAAGATTGAGGTATTAATGTTAGTGTCACATTAATGAAATGTCACTTCACTTTTGTGATTTCAAACTATTTCTTGCATTATGTTCATATTTTCCCATTGTGAATTACACTATTGTGGAATCCTTCTCTAGCTTAATATATCCATCCCCTTCCTCTCTAAATCCTATTCCTATTTAAAATTCAATTCAAAAACTGCCTTTTCCAAGAAAAGTTCCACTAGTATATTTGATAATTCACCTTACTAAACTTCTTTTTGTTACATCATTTAATACTATATAATAGACTGTGTGGTTTTACTCTGCAATTATTTAATTTATTTTACTTAATTTTAATTTAATTTAATCTAATATTTATTATTTTCTATGCATATGATAATGTATTAGGTGCTGAGAATATAAAGATATATAATGATCACAAGTGAAAACTTACTTCTTTTTATTATTATTCTCTTAAATTTAATTTTAATTTGCTATTAAAGAACATAGTTATTTATAGTGATTTCTGTTGAAATCTGTAAGCCTGGGGTATAATATCAAAAATGGGCAAATTAGTTGCAAGGAAGAGATTTTCTTCAGCTCAAGTTGATTAGAAAGAGAATTTCTGAGACATATATGTACAAACTTGTTATGAACCTGGGGAAGTACTTTTAAAAAGGAAATGCTCTAATAATAGATGTGGAAGTTGCTGTGTTTGTATAAAGTACTCCTCTATCCTATAAGTAGCACTTATCTAAGTTCCCACCTGGCTACTCATTCATTTTTAAGACATCTTTTGCTCTTATTATTTTTTGAAGCTCTTCATTATTTATATGCTTCAATCTTCTTACCTCCATTTTTACTCTTTACATGGTTTTAAATATTCTGTTTTTCAAAAAATATTATACTCCTCACCAATATATAACACCAGGAGAATATTAGGCTACCAAAAAAGATGGGCTACCCAATTGTAGTTTTCACCTACAATTTCTGCTATTAGGGAAACTGAGGCTGGCAGACTGTGTGGACTTTGATGGTAGTGAACTATAATAGCTGATTAGGGCATCCATTCTTCATTCAGAGGGAATATGGTGTATTCCCAGGAGCAGAGAGTCCCCAGACTGATTAAAGAGGGAAAAATTGGCCCAGATCAGAAGAACAAAGCAGAATTAGGATCAGGCCTCTGAGTTGCTGTGGCACATCTAATTAGGTCAAGCTAAGGAAAATGAGTGAATCTGTAAAGAAAGGGATGTTGTGAGTTTGTAAAAGGAAATGGACAAATCTCACAGATTAGGCAGCTATGGATGGGTGAATCTGAATGAATGGAAAGAACATCTCAATTCAATTATATCCCATATCCATTTGAGTATCTGAGGTTAGAAATTATTGATCATAAGATTTAATTCTTTCTAAACTAGTCATCTTGAAAAAATAAATTAGTTTGAACCATGAATAGTTCTAACTGCGTGACTCATCTGTGTTTTTCTCATTTGGAGTTTTTTTAATTTACAAGGTTATTACTTGAGAATAAGTTTGAATTAATTTTAACTATAACAAGAACGAGAGAAACTTTACAAATAGGATTAAGATTGAATTATCCTAGAGAGAATTTTGAGCATATAATCAGTATAACACAAACTTTAAAAGCCTACAGCAGAATTACCTTGACTTTTAAGCTAAGATTGTTTTTATAGTCACAATCTGCTGTCTTTGGGCTTAAAACAAACAAACAACAACAACAAAAAACATATATATATATATATATATATATATTTGGTGGGGCATCTAGATGGCATAGTGATAGAGTTCCTGGCTTACAATAATGAAGACTTACTTTCCTAAATTCAAATCTGACTTCAAACACTTCTTTGCTGTATGATCTAGGGTAAGTCACTTAACATCATTTACTTCAGTTTCCTCATCTGTAAAATGAGCTAAATAAGGAAATGGCAAACAACTTCAATATCTTTGCCAAGGAAACCCCACAAGGTGTCACAAAGTCAAGAACAACATTTTTTTGTTTCTCAATTTAACAAAGTCAAATTGGAACTATTTATTGATTTTTTTACCTCAGGTTACAGAGTAGCTGTTTTGAGGGAGAATGTGAGTAAATTAATTTTGAAAAGCCAAAATTTCCGTTCTGGTTATGACCTTGTGATCTCTTCAAAATCCATGACTCTACAAAGTCCTTTTCTTTGTCCTTATTTCTTTTACTTGTTGGCAACATTTGGCAGTATTGACTAATCTTTCTTTCCTAGAAAGTACATATAGGAAAAGTATATGTGTGTGTGTATATATATATATTCTAAGTCATAAATCAATATATGTATATATATATATATTGATTTATGACTTAGAATCAAAGAATCACAAAATATGAGAGAGCAGGTAATTCAGCAGTCATCTAGACCACATTTAAAAGAAATCTCCACTATGGCATCTGATAAATGGCCAAGATCCTACTTCCTTAGTTCTTCTTCTTAAACTTCCTGACCACTAAATACACATTTTTTCCAAATATGTTATTCAGTTATTTTTTTCCTTACATATTTTCCCTCATTTCTTCCACAGTTTCAACTATCACTTCTTATATTAATGACTTTCAGTAATATAAATAGAACTCTCCCATTTCTCAGTTCTGTATTTCCATCTGGGTAGCCCAAAGTAACTATGTTCTCTAAATTATTTCCTTTTCTTAATGTTTTATGTCTATTAATGCCAACAAAATTATCCTCCCTACAATCTTCAGTCTTAAATATTGCCCCATATTAAAAATTACCTAATGTTCTTTTCCCCCTTCTATTATTGGCATTCAATTGGGGAAGTTAGGTAACACAATGGAATGCCTGGCCTAGAGTCAGATTCTTCTTTCATAGTTAATATCTTATCTCAGAAACTTATTAACTGTGTGACCCTGAGCAAGTCACTTAACCCTGCTTGTCCCAGTTTCCTCATCTAAAAAATGAGTTGGAGAAGGAAATGGCAAACCACTTCACTATCTTTGCCAAGAGAATCCCAAATGGGATCATGAAGAGTAATGAAGACTGAAAACAAATGTATTCATTTGTATTGATTTTTATAGTCATTCCTTAGTTTGTTTTCTAATTCTCCTCGCTATCAATTCAAAGCAATGGATTTATCAGATCATTTCTTGAGTATACGAAAGTATGGGAAAGTAATCAATCACCAAGAGGGATAAACAGGATTAAGCATAAACAATGCGTTTATATGAAATCAAAATTAATGAAATATAAAACTTCTTAGTTCTGCCAAGGACTGCCCTTAAATAATTCTGAAAATCTTACAACATCATATAAATGTGAATTATTGTATTATTATTATGAATATCACTTAGTAATGATAATATATCTTTCTAATATTTATGCTGGATTTCTTGTTTTTATATTCTTTACTCCAACTCACATGGATTAAAAGCTTCACAACAAAAATGTGCTTATAGATTATTAGAGAGACTAGAAAGAGTATATGTATATTTTTTATAAGGTTCTTCAGATGTATTCTATATTGTTTGTTCTCCTTATATATTCTAAAGGCTCTAATTTCATCCTTGGATTGTGTACACATATCACTGATATTTTTAGAAGTACTTTATGAGTACAAAATCTATTCCCTGTGCCCTCATCAATTTGAAATTACCATTTTAAGGCTGATTAAATAAGGATTAGTGCCAATGTTCTACTTATTAGTCTGTGTCTTCAACTGGAACTGATGATGTAGTATTTGTCAATAACTAGTTCACAGCCTTAAATTCCACTAAATAAAACCTTTGCATCAGAGTCCATCTGTCTGAGGAGTTTGAAACAAGTGCCCATGAAGAAGAAAGCCATCTATTATATGACGATACAAGCTTAAAGTGCCATGTATTCCAGCTGTTTGATTACTACTGGGAAGATGACTTCATTCCCCACTTTACAATTCTCTATCAGAATTTAGCAGTGATGGATTGAATTTCTTTTGCCTTAGAATGATGATAGATTGCTGTAGTAGGATATATAAGAATGGTGGAATCTGGGCAGAAATTAATTAACATAATGAAGAAACTAGCATTGATACTTTAACCACAATTTGAGGCTGATTCAAAGAGATAATAAAAGGGCTTTTAAAATTTCAAAAAGCATAAAGGTTGAAGCATTAATCAGGATGAAGTACACAGTAACACTTTTTCCCATTATTGTTAATAATTTTTAGACTAAAATTTTGCATCTTTAAAACATAGATCTAGTTATATCATAGATCTAGAATTATCCAGTTAGGGATACCAAAAACAATATCATACAATTCATGGAGTAGAATTTAGTACTAGTTTCTTTAGGAAGGGTCTTGGGCAAAAGAAAAGGCATTAAAATACAATGCAAGGAGTACTAGATTGAGCTATGACACTTACTAACTATGCCATCCTGTTCAAGTTGCTTAACTATCTCATAATTTCCTTGTCTAGAAAATAAGGATAGTGATATTCATATTATATATCCCACAGGGTTACTATGAGGAAAGTACTTTGTAAATCTTGGAGGGCTACACAAATGCATGGTATATCAGTAGAAATAATAGTATAATGTAATCTCTATGCATTTCATTTTAAAGCATAATAGATTCCTTATATTACAGAAGAACAGGGAAATAGATTACCAGTCTATCATCTTTCACCACTATGGATTCTCTGATTTTGAAGAAGAAAATGTTTCCAAATTTTAACATTTTCTTTATGATTTAATAAAGGGATATATAGACACTTTCACAAAATACATCAAGTTAATTTTCTATTTTAAAAATATTTCATTTATAAAGTTTGAACATTAGATAATATCTTCCAATAGTACTTTGCAAAGTTCAAGGTTCTCCAAAGTGTTTTAATAGAAAGAACACTGAGACATGAAACAAGAGAGTTCTAGTTTTCATTATACTACTGTTTTAGCAAGTCATCTTAGTTAAGACACTGCATCTTGGACTTCAGCTTTTTTATCCTTAAGATGAGGGGATTACTAACCCCAAAATTCTACAATGTTAATTTGAATTTGTTAAAAAAAAATTTAACAATATTTTGTAGTAGAAGACTTAAAAACATCTTTTAAGTACTCTATTGAAATTCAGCCACTGGAAGCCAGAAGGAAAGAACCAATCCATAATAGCAAAAAGAAAAAATCCCCAAGGTATTATTACAACTAAAATTGATCAGAGTGGGGAAAAAAAAGGTGCTGAGCAAATGGAAAGACAAAGTGAGGAAGAGCAGTAAACAACCCCATTAAAAAAAAAAAAAAAAAAAAAAAAAAACCTCACTAAAAATAGTTTAGCTAAGTAGGAGAAAGTAAGTTCCTGAAGGAATTATCCATGAAAGCAGATAAGATTCCTAGGAACTGACAGATGAGTTTGTACTTGGAATTGATGAAAAACAAAGGTTTATAAGCTAAGTACTATTGAAAATAAGTACCGGCCAGTTGAAAATGCTTTGCTTGCCAAGTAGATCAAGTGGCTGAAAGCAAGTTAAATTACTTGTATTATAAATAATGACCCAAATATTTCTAGTAAGAAGGAAGTGTCAGGATATTAATCTGAGGAGAGAGATATAAACCATAGGAAGGAATTTTATCAAATTTTGTTAAGGATAGAGCACTACAACTCAGTCATCTTTAAAACTTGTTTTTTAAAAGTAGTTTGATTATAAAGATTTCTTCCTTCCTCTTTAGGTTCTCCTTTAAAATAGCAACCAGATGGCTTCATATACTTTCCTAGCTAAGAAAGATAGAAAGAAAAGGAAGAGTTGATTGCCTGAATCTGGCTTATTTCTGGAGAAGGGTTAACTCATCATCTCTTTTTCCTCTCAGGACTTATTTCTGAACACATCAATATTCTCTCTGTGAATCCTCTGGACTAGAGACTATGTCATGATCCTTTGGGGACAAAAAAAAAAAAAAAAAACTATAAATATCCATTAAACTTAATATATGCTCCCAAACTATGCAATGTGTTTATTAATATATTCAAAAACGTATAAAAGGTGGCTAAGATTCAAATGAATCTACTGGATCTTACATTAAACACAAATCACTCTGGCCCACAATGATTGTCCAGTAATAGGTTTCAGCCCAGTCCTCACTTGGTCATTGTTTGAGTTTTGGTCACTCGAGTTAAGTGTGAATAGCAATCATTTTTGTTCTCCCTGGAAACCCCTAGAGTCTTCCTCTTCCAGTTTGTTTGTTTGTTTGTTTTGAATATGCTAACTAGAGCATATTTTGCCTCATTTCTTACCTAGCCTTAAATTACTGAATAAGTGCTGTCTCAGAAAAACCAAGACCTGGAAAACACCTTAGCTTAATAAAGTCAAGGTCTTCTACTGAATCTAGGGTCATGTTTAGTCCTTGAAATGGACAAGGACTGGCCTCCCCTCGCCTCCCTCAGTTTTAGGTTAAAGGGCCTGGGACTCGTAGAGAAAGGTCTGTTTAGTTAGACTAAAGGAGGTGTTTTGCACTTCAAAGTGCCTGCTCAACAATAAGGGTTATCTGTTCAATTACCCTGACCTATAAACTATGTTAAACATCTGCCATTGTATTTTTTGTCCTGTAAAGTCGAGTCACTGTTTAATGTCAAAATGTGCCAGCAAAGGTGAACAAGAATGCTTATAAGGCTGTCCCTACTTCAGTTGGGCACAGAACCATGCCAGAATCCTACTGGAGGTCCGTCCTGGCCATGCAGACCATCTAGGCTAGGCCGATTAGAAATAAAATTATTTCTAAATTATTAATTATTATGGCCATCTTGAATTTTATTGCCTGGGCTATTTCAGTCCTCATCTATATCTTGCTATGGGAGGAGAGAATGAGATTGATGACTATGTATAGCCCAGACTCATGAAAAAGAAATTCACTTGCAATTCACTCTACTGATGTCATTAGTTCTCTTCAAGAGCAATGGATAAACAGCAACAATATTAATAATTACATGTAATGTATTACATATACATATATTATGTACTTTTACATGTACTATATATATATACATATATGTGTGTGTATATATACATACACACACAGTTGTCATTATTCAATGACCAGAGTCCTAAAATCCTTTCAAATTGATTAAGGTTATATTTAAACACTTTTATGAATTGTAAGAAAATTTCTTAATACCTCCCTAGACCCTTGTAATTACACTCTGGGCTATCTGTCTATAGCATTAGAAGCAGAGGGCAACTATCTGTCTTATTCAATTTATATTCTAGTTCCTTTGTATGTGATTACATCAACTGAAGTGGAGAGACTCCCTCCCTTGTACTTACTAGGACTTTTTAGATAACTGAAGTAGATAGAGGAATGGAAAAAAAAAAAAATAAATGCTACAGATAACTTTTCCACCAATTGCTATGAAACTCTAGGTGAGTCATAACTGCTTTTATACCAAAAATGGGGGATGGAATTACTAATGAAAAGTAATGAAAATGCTATTAACCTGGGGACATTTCTCTACTTCTTTTTATACTGAAAATATGAAGAATTTTAAGAAGGAGTAAATACCATATAACTTTAGAGTTAAGATGCTATTTTGGAATAGCTTAAAAGAAATATGAGATATACATTTTAGAGAACTTTCCATTCCAAATCTTTATATGGACTATATATGCCTGACCTATGGTAGAACATTCTGAACTTGTATTGGTTTGGTCAGTCATGAAGGGCAATAACTAAGATAAGACTATTTAGAATAAACATAAGAGAGTAAGTAACATACAAAATATTTATTTGTGAAAACCTGAGTTAATATATGATTATATTGGTGATCAAGTTCTGTATGGAATATGAAAGAAGATGTTTAAAAATATATAGATCAAAAGGAAACAGAATCCAAACTACTGCCAAGAAAATCAGGGATAGTGTTAATGGATTTAATAATAATGCTTTAGCCATATTTGGTTATATTGAAAAGTTTTTCCTTGGGAATAATGAGTTTGAGAGTGTTCAAGAAAGGAACACTATCACAAGTATTCCTGAAAAATCTTGATGATTATGTTTACACTGGCCGAAGTATCTTTCATATATTTTATAACATATTTTAGTACGCCTATTGAATAAGATCTATATAGGGCACCACTATAATTCAAATTCTCTGGTTTACACACATTAATTGGCCTCCTTGCTGGAAACTTAAATATTTTAAAAATTACTGTTTAAATTTGCCTTTTTATAAATGGTAAATATCAATTAAATCAATGCTAATAACAAAACAAGCAAATAAAATATCTCCAGATGTTCTATTTCTTTTTAATTAGCAATATATTTTGGATATTATTGCTAGGTTTGCAAGACTAGATAGAGAAATCAAGTAATAAATTTCGAGTTGTCTTCCAACTCAAATATTTTGTTCTGAAATAAAAGGAATATAATAGGATTGGTTATACTATGTTATTGAATCATTAAGCAAAAAACAGTTCATTTAAAATCTTTTTGTCTTAAATTATGTTTCCTTGTGTAATTTGTCACAAAATTTTATAATAATAATCAAGATGATTAAGTTCTGAGGCAGGGTTCTAACAGCAGGGAGCAGCAGAACATAAATTAAAAGGTTTCTAAGTAACCAGATTTTATTTAAATTCCCAACTGTACCCCCTTAAACAAATTTACCTTTGTAGCCTCAACAGATTTACACTATTACATTCTAATGAAAAATCAAAACTGAAAGCCTTTAATCATAATTGCTTTTAGTTCTAAGTTAAAGTTTGAATTACTATACTAGTTGTTAAAGATATGTGTTTGAAGTTGTTTCCAGCTGACAGTTTTAATTTGACTTATTTTATATTCATTCTGAATGTTCTACTACTTTAGCTGATTTTGCATCGATTTCTACTCATACTTTTGTTTAAATAAACATAATTAACAAAAATAAGAAATTGTGAATAACTCCTGAAGAAGATGAAAAAAATTAAATGGTATAATATAAGAGTGAAAAGGGAGAGAGATAAGTGGGATTTATGGGACTGTTTAAACCATATGACTATGGCAGGAAGGTAGAAAGGCAGGAAGGAAGGCAGGAAGGAAGGCAGGAAGGAAGGCAGGAAGGAAGGCAGGAAGGAAGGAAGGAAGGAAGGAAGAAAGGAAGGAAGGAAGAAAGGAAGGGAAAAAAGTTATGAAAACATGGAGGAATGAGATAGAATTTTTAAAAGTTTTGAGTTTAAAAAAAAAAAAAAATCTACCCTCTCAGTACCATTCCCAGTCCAGCAACAATCCAAGGAAACAACTTAATCTATCTTTGACTTATAGTACTGGTTAAATTCCATGGATTTATCAGAGACACACTGAAATTAAGTGACATACCCAGGTCACATAGCTAATATCATTGATAAGATATAAACCTAAATTTTCCTGTTTCTAAAGCCATGACTTCTATCTGCAAAATTACATCTATAGACCATAAAAAAGATTTATTACTTCAGAGAATAGAATTCTAAAGGATGAATTAATGTTCAAATTCAATGTTCAAATGTTCAAAAATATCCAAACATCTGGGTTAGTATATTAATATAGTAGGGAACAATATCAACAAAATGGGAGAGGAAAAAACAGCAGAAGCAAATTCAGCCCAGTTGACAAAGCAATGCTACAAAGTTGAATAATGCTATCTAAGAGTATTGGGGGGAAAAAAAGTCTAATAAACCTTTGAGCTAGAGAGATTTGTCTTAAGAAACTGTACCTTCAAATACTAAAAAAGAATTGAAAAAACCCACAAGGAAGGGGAAGTGTCGCTGCTCCTATATTAAAGTTTTCAGCCATTTTTGGCTACAAATAACAGCAAGTTACACCAAGAATATAATAAACATGCTCACTCCATTAATCTGTGAAATAATTCAAACTATATTGAAATCAAGAAGTAGTATAGCAATAACCTTGACCTAAAGTATATAGCCAGGTCCCAATTAGTTCAAATATCACCCAAAGAAGTTGCATGCTTTTGAATTCATGAATTTGATATATTTTGAAAAACATTACCATTTATTGTAGTTCAATGGCAATATGCAAAGTAAATTTAGGGGAATTTATTATTCACATTAACAGGACCTAACTATATCTACTAGGGCAAGTTGATAAAATGGATAGGGTTATTGCTTTGCTTGTAGTTGGAGGTCTGGGTTCATATTTTGTCTTTGACACCTGCTGTCTTAACCTCTTTGGGCCGCAGACAACTGAATAGCACTTAAATACAAAGTCATAGTAAGACTATAATCTGCATTTGTGTAGGGGTTCCCAAAAAATTTCATCATATTGATGAGATCTCACATCCTTTGATTAGTCTCATGAGAACACTCATTATTTTAGGAAACAAAATTATTCAAACAAAATTAATTCTTCATGATTCTATATAGTTAACCTTTGATTATTCATATCAATAAAAAAAGCAATAGTGCAAAGTAATTCATTCTAAAGTAATTTCTATTTTCTCAGAAAATGTTTTTATATATGTTTGCATATGAGTATGTTTTGTGTCTGTATATATTAAAAGGTACAATATCCTGCATGTCCACTCACATAGTGGACTTCCAGGTCCTATTTTTGATGGAAATTCCAAGGCAGATAGCCTTTTAACTATGTTGGCCAGTACACCTTTATTTCAGGAGGCCCAGGAATCCCATTCTAAATACCATCAGGCTGCTCGAGCTTTGTGCTTATAGTTTGGGATTACAAAAGAAGAAGCTAGGAGCATAGTGAAAAGCTGTACAGCTTGCCTTCCCTTCCACGCTCCTACACTGCCTCCAGGGAAGAACCCTCGTGGTTTGAGACCCAATGAAATCTGGCAAATGGATGTGACCCATTATAAATCTTTTGGTCGTCTGTCTTTTATCCACGTTGTGGTAGACACCTTTTCAGGATTCACTTTTGCCATACCAGCCCGAGTGGTCACTGAATTCCTCATTCAAGCATTCGCAATTATGGGTGTGCCACAAGAAATAAAAACAGATAATGGACCGGCATATACCTCCAAACATTTTGAACACTTTTGTGCACAGTATAAGATTTTACACACTACTGGCATACCCTTTAATCCTCAAGGTCAAGCAATAGTAGAAAGAAGAAACAGGGACATTAAGACACTCCTCCAAAAACAAAAGAAAGGGGGAGCCACGGGTAACCCTAGAGAACTTCTAAATTTAGTTCTCTATACCATTAATTTTTTAATCTTTGATAAAGATGCACTGGCTCCAGCAGACAGGTTTTATAACACACCAGAAGAACAGTGTCCAGTGCGAGCAGCTCCACTATCTTTAGATAATCGCCAGGTGATGTGGAGAGACCCAGAAAGTGGTGAATGGAAGGGACCAGATAGGCTAACTGCTTGGGGGAGAGGATTTGCTTGCATCTCTACATGTGGAGAAGGAATCAGATGGGTGCCTACGAGCCGCATTTGCCTTGTCCATTGCAGAGAGATGGAGCAGACCCTTGAAACAAAGGAGAAGACCCAAGAAATATCGGGTGGTTCTGTTGCTGATTGTGCTCACCATTGAAAGAGCATAGCTGACAAGGAGACTGTTAAAAAGACTTTTAAAATCTTCAGGAATCATTGGATTTCCTAAAACAAGATGAAACTGCTTTAGTTCTTGAAAAACCAGCAAGAATCATTGGGTTCCCTGAGATGAAAAATTGTTGATGAGACTTTTTGCAGTACTTCAGAGCTTACAGGAATTATTAGATTCCTGGCACATGAACTAATGGACAATGGATTGCTTATGGACTATTTCTAGGACTTATGGACATGTGTAAATTTTCAGATTAATTCTTGTTATTTGTTACATTACTACTAGCCTGTGTTATATTGCTATGTGCTTATGTAAATTATGTGTAATGCCTCCCATATTGATGGATTTATGTGTACCCCTTCAGAAACCCACTAATCTGATTAGATTTCCTATTTCCTTTGGTGTTTCATCTAACAAAAGAAAGGGGGAGATGTTGGAATCCTTACTAACTGCTAACTAATTAGACTTGATCTAATCTTACAAGAAGATTTTGGCCAGAACCTGAAACAAGGTACTAAGTAGAACTAATTAATACAAGGCTTGTGTTCACACCTTTACTCATTGGAGTCCACAAGTATGCTAGCTTCACAAAGTACACTTTCTAACTTCAAGGGAGTCCACACCTCCCTTAAAGCTCTTTGGGCCAGAGAGCACTATGGGAGAAAACCCATAATCCCATTCTCTCAGAAGATTCACATATAAGGCGAGACAGCCATTCCAGAATACATTTTTTCCTCTTGGCTGGCTGGTCGCAGAAGAGAGTTCAGCTGGACTCGAGAGGAGCGACTCTGGTGGCAGACGAAGGGTTTTCAGAGGATACAGCTACGAGTGGAGAGTTCAGTGGACAACCAGATTCATCTTCATCTCATACCACTGTAGTTGGTGGCTGGGCTCCCCAGAAGGAGACAAGAGAGACATTCCATCTCTGTGTTGGTTGGAGGCTGAAGAAAGCAGAGGCAGAGGCTGAAGGACAGAACCTTTGGATTTGGAGACATCCGAAGGGCTCCAAGCCTCTAAACCGGCTGTGCTTTGAGAAGAACAAGAACTCCAACAGGAACTCATAACAGGAAATGACTCAAATAAGTTAACAGAACAATACTGAATACATTCTGCCATCAAGAAGTTAACATTGTAAAGCAAGGAGATGCTTACTTTATACACAGACACACACACACACACACACACACACACAAACACACACACATAAAGTATGTATACATATTCATATATGTGTGTATATACATTTATATATACATAACACATAGAGACACACACAAATAAGGAAATACAAGGAATATAAAAAGCAATATGAAGTAATTTCAAAAGGAAGACATTACTTATTAGATAAATAGTCACATAAAACATATATCTGAACAGTTGTTTGGAGATAGGGAGAGCCTAATGAACCAAAGGCAATGTGAAAAGAATGTGACCTGTTTTTTGTTTGTTTTGTTTTGTTTTAATTGTATAAAATATAGCATACTAATGTATAAAACTGAGAGTTTACCATAGGAAGAAGGCAGTATGGTATGATGGTGAAACTCTGGTAATCAGTATATCTAGGTTCTAATCCTAGTTCTGTCACTAAATATATATCATTGGGAAATTATAACTTACAGGAGAATCAGTTTGGTGTAGTGGATAAAAATCCACTTTTAATTGAAAAATATGCATTAGCAGAAGAAACATTTTTTTTTTTACTAGAAACTCTCTACTCCATTAATAGCACAGGTACAGGTATGGTTTAAAAAATATCCCTTACTCTCATAAAGCATTTTAAATTTTACAAAGTCTTTCACCAAAATAACATTTGAAGTATAGAGTGTGATAATTGTTATTTCCAACTATATAGATGAAGAATCTAAGGCTCATAGTAGTAAAGTAATCTCCCTATGGTCACATGATATAACTCTTCCTTAATTTTCTGTGGCTAATAAGCTCCTAAATTGATTACTTTGAAAATATGATAAATAAGACATACTAAAAATACATAATATTTCAAGGAAAGGATCATCAGGAATAATCTCAATAGTGGACTGATTTGTAGATGATTTGGACTCTTTAATTCTATGATTCAACCATTATAGTATGATAGATTTAAAGCCAAAAGAGATGTTTAGGGCTTATCTAATTCAAATCCTTAATTGAAGAGTCCAAACAAGGTCATACATGCAATAAGCGGCAGAACAGGGATTACTACAAATCCTCTATGCTTTGACCTACATATACATATATATGTATGTGTGTGTGTGCATGTATATATATACATATAATATATATAAACAATATCTATTTGTCATAATTCCTAAAGAATTAATCTTTAGTTTTTATTCACTTGAAAAAATGTAGCAACTTTAAATCATAATTTAAAATAAAATTAAAGCCATTTTATAATTGCTGAAGTAATTAGCATATACATTTCCAAGAACTTTAATTAAAATTCAAATGGCAATATAGAAGCTAAATATGAGGTAAGGGAAAAATATTTGACTTTTTAAAATATAGATCATTGCACTTTTTATCAAAGAATAAAACAAAATAAAGATAAAACTAAAAAAGGCAGAGTACAAAACCAAAACTCTGATAGTTATAAAATAACTTGCTATTTTTAAATGTTTTAAAAATAATTATATCATACTTACAAAATTATATGCAAATTAATATATAATTTTGGCAGAAACTGTCTTTCATTTTGTTTTAAAATAACTGCTGTAAGCATTTTGATTGAGTACCTGACACACTGTCTTTTATCAGTTGAAACTAATAATTATTTTTTTAAACCACCAATATCTAGCTACTGTAGGTATGCCAACATTTTAATTGCAGTAATAATTTATTTTCTACTGTCAACCATTCTTTGGAGACTTAATAAGTAAAGAATCAGAAAGAATGCTATACAAACATGAACTAGAAATATATAGAAATAACTTTGAACTGGTAACTTAGAAGTGTATAGAGGCAACATAGAATGAAGAAAAAAAAGCCATACATGTAAAATTTAGAATAATTTCATAATTAACAGAGAACTATTAATACAGAGACCAGACTTTAAAATATCTTGAAGCTCCAAATTGTATCAATTAATGCAATCTTTATTGCACTAGATATAGTAGGATGCACATAGATTGTACATAGAGATAATAGGATGAATATTTTTATTTCAAAGTAAAATTATAATATGTGGTTATAATCATTTGTATTTAAAACATATGGCCATAGATAAGAGGAATGACAGAAAAAAGTATAAAAATAATTATTTTATCAATTAATGCAAGTGACAAGTTTGGTACTTCTAGAGTTAATTAAAGACGTGTATATAAATAATCAGATGAATAAATTATCAAACAACAAGCATTTATTAAGCATCTGCTATCTGCTAGTCATTATTTTGATTCTGGGGATGCAAAATCAAATGAAAAATAAGAAGCTTAAATTCTATTGGGGGAAGAATCCTCAAATAAAGATAAATATAAAATAGACATAAAATTATTTGGGGCAGATAAGGTGTTAGCAGCTAGGGGAGTTAATACTTCAGCTGAATTTTAAGGAAGCAAGGGATTCTAAAAGTTGGAATTGAGAAGTTAATTTCAGGAGCATGGAGAAAGGGTATCAGTGACATATCTGGAAAGAATAGATTGGGATATGGATATAGTAATGGAGCTGGGGACAGGGGCTATTGCAATAGTTTAGTAAAGAAGTGGTCAGTGTTTCCCTTCAATTATTCTAATGATTAAAGTTATTTGGATTTTTTCAAGCACTGAATAATACAAAGTCCTACATTTAAATATATTGAGTTCTTTCAAATAAAGTAATTGTATGATTTCCTCACATTCTTTTTCTTTCTATCTCTCCTAACAAAGAACATACAATATTTGACAAGCATCTGATGAAATACTGATGAATAAAGAATATTATATGAGCATAATACTAACAATTTTGCAATATTGTTAAAGAGGCATTTTGAACACAGCTAGGAAGATCTGTGTTTACATCCTGATGAACACTAGCTGTGTAACCCTGACAAATCAAAATCCTTTTGGTGTTCTGTGCAATCACCTAAGACTAATAGTTGCAGAGAAAATATTAATCTAGTTTAGTTAAAGGTGTTTTCTCATCTCACTTTCTTATTCAAATGAAATCAGCAGTCTATTTCTCAAGTTTATTTCCTGCCTCTATCTCTTGCTACTCTCTCTAATTATATATATATAGCAAACATTTTGATTATTTTAATAAATTTGGCACTTTGATGTTTGTTACAGATTTGTTTTTTGAACTATTGGAAATATTTATAGCATTACTGCTAGTACTTCAGATTCTCAGGTTACATGATTTTTCTACAAATCATTTAATCATTCAAATCCATGAAGACATATGACTGATATTTATTGTATTGTTCTCATAGCTTCTTATCTCTATCCATACAATACATTAACTACATATAGGCTGTTGTATAAAAAGGAGCAATTTTCTTGTTATCCCTGAAAACATATTGATAGTTCATTAATTCTTTGCTTCTAGCATGGCTTACTCAGGACATTCAGTGCTTTTTGTCTAAAGGCAAGGTTATAACCATTACATGAGCTTTTTGTAAAGCTCTTGGACTTTCATTCACACTTATCTCTAATCATTTCTAATCTAATTTCATATATCATCTAATCACTAATGTAGATCAGATATATAAATACATTTGTTACCATTATATGCCTCTAGACTCATCCATAATTTGTCTTATCAAAAAGATTTTATAGTTGATATAACCAAAAAAAAAAAAAATATCGGATATGTACCAAACTCAGTTCTGATAAACCTTTGAATAGCAGAAAATATTCACAAGGTTTTTAATAGAATATTTTAATGCTTGTAGAATCATATACTTTAGAACTGAAGAGTTCTTACTTCTTCATTTTACAGATGAAAAGATTGAGTGAGTATGAGGTGAAATAAATTGGCCAAGATCATATAGGTCAATAAACCAACATCAATACCAAATCACAGAGGTATGAACAGGTCAAAAGTAGGTCAAAATAAACTTGCAATTACTTTGCAAGTAATTAAATAATGTGCCAAAGGTAAAATTGTAAAATAATTGACACAAGAAGTAATATAATAAATTCATTTAAATATGTGTGAAAACTACATTTTAATATTCTGAATAAAATTTTAGAGAGAACTTAGCCAAGGTATTTTGGAGACTAAATCCAGTAAAAAAAAATTCCTAAAAAAAAATTATGCTTAGAAATGTAACAAAAAACAAACTAGAACTGGATATGATGAATTTAGAAGTAACATTATTAAAATGTGTATATTTGGAATTAGGTTCTTTTTCCTAAAATACTTTAATATTCACAAAGAAGATTCATTTTCATATCAGTGAGAAACCCTTGAAAAAGTATTGACCACCGTAAGGTATATCAATTTTTTTTTGAGATATAGAGGGATCATAATTATTTTAATACAAATATAAATACTTTTAATTTCACTGTGTTTCTTCTTAGAAAAAATTCAATGATATTTAATTAAAAAGGAGACATCCACTTTTGAAAAGAGGGAACATAAAGTTTTACTCAGTAAATGTGATTAAATAATTTAAATTATTCTTTTTTATATAATGGTCAATTAAGGGAAAAAATAGAAGAGGACTCAATGGAAAGAGATTGAAAGGTAAGGGGACAGAGCCCACACAATATAAAATATATTTTTCTTGTAGTCTTTAAGTTATTGCTACTAGAAACTTTTAAAATAATTTTTGTAGAGGACTGCAGATAGTGGAGAACTCTGAGAAAGATATATTTGCAGCAAGAATACTTAGTGGGATTGATGAGATAATAGCTCTCTACTTTACATATACTTAATGTGATGTAATGATGTAATCACTCTAGTTGGCATAAACTTAGTGCGATATAGTGATGTAATGGTTCTACAGTTGGCACATACTCAGTGTACTGTAGTGATGTAATTGAAGGTATTTAAGGGCTGAAAGGACTTGAAATAGACAGACTCTATCTTTGACTATGCTGGTGGTGGTTCTTCTGCCTTCATCACTCCTCCAGCTAAGACCAACGCTCACTCAGAGATCCTCCAGAAACAAGTCCAGGCACTAGAAATTTTGCTCTCCCAGGCCCCCACACCATAGGAGGTGGATTATAAGCATAAATATGAACATTACCATTTACAACTTATTTTCAAAAATAAAAAAAAGTTGGTGATTTGAAAGTTGATTATCTGAATGCAAAATAAATATTTCTTAATTCTTAAAATGATCAGATGTTAAACATTTAGATGATTTAGTGGAAATTTGGTGGAAATGTATATCACTTAACCAGAGGATATCCTGTTCTTTTTTTTTTTTTTTCCTTTACTACTGTCTTAGATTACATAGATTGGTAAAGAATATAATTTTTTTAGCAACAACTAAACACATTATCTAAATGTGAACTCTGAAGAAAAAAAAAGTTACCAAATGACTCAAAATTTGGGGAGAATTACATTTTTGCTAAACGTGATGCAAATTGTGATTTGTGGAAACAGTTTAGAAGGCAGAGAGGTGAATGGAAATGGGTTTTAATATTAGCACTGAATTGTTAATATTAGCACTTTTAATATAAAAATATTTACTGTGCCATACTGGGGCAGTTAAGTGGCACTGTGAATAAAGCACTAAGCGTGGAGTAATGAAAACTGCTTTTCCTGTGTTCAAATCTAGCCTCAGACACTAATTTATGTGTATGATCTTGGGCAAATCATAGAAACTGCAGAGAAATTGAGGCAAAGAATCTCCTCTTTCAGCTAATCCAAAAAAGATCTAGATAATAAATAAATCAATGAACAAACAAAAAACTAAATAAAGGAATCTGGGAGGGCAAGACATTCAGGTTTCTGGACAAAGCAGAAATGATTGCTATTTACATTGAATCTGAGTCAATCAGGACTCAAACAATGACCAAAAGGGCTTGGCCTAGGACCTATTAGGCTAATTAAAATCAGATTGGCATTGGTTTAAGGCCTGGCCATTAAGAAATCCAGCTGGTAAACCCCAAGATATCTTGCAAGGGTTCAGAGATTTTTGGGGGACATCTGTAGGTGGAGATGTGGACAGGGGAAGAAAGAGGAAGAAAGAGAGAAAAAGAGGAAAGGAGTCTTCTAACTGACCAATTCCAGTTTGTGGACCAGCTTTACTCACTCATAGAGGTTGTTCTTTACAAACTTTAAAGCACTATAAAAATGCTAGTGAAGATATTTATTATCAAAATAATTTAATAATTTCATTAAAACATGATCAAGAATGTTCTATAAACAGAGAAAAAAGGAACCCCAGTTCAAAAGAAATGTAAAGGTTAAAATGCATGGGTCTTCATTTTCCTTTTTATAAAAGGATGAATTTGGATGGATTGGATGATCTCTAAACTCTTTCTTAGTTGAAACAAAGCAACACAGTGAATAGAAAAGAAAGTCCTGGACATGGGAGTCAGGAAAAAACCTGAATTCAAATCCCATCTATGTTGCTTATCAGGTATTCCCTTAAATTTTTGGATATCAGTTTGCTCATCTGTAAAACAAAAGAATCAGAATACATCTCCAAGCTTTCTTCAAGCTCTAGATCAGTAAAACTTCAACATGGAACCAATTCTTATTATGCTGGGTCAACACTGACATTTCTATTTGCTCTCTTCAGGGAGAACCCTGTGTTGTGCACTCTAGAGAAGGTGCATTTCTTCTAACAGTAAATAGAGTTGAATTCAAATGCACCCTCAGATATTTACTAACTATATTACCTTTGACAAATTACTTAAATTCTGTTTAAGTTTTCTCATCTGTAGGAAGGAGATAATAATAGCACATGCTTTCCAGGATTCTTAAAAGATCAATGATGTAATTGTAAAACACTTAGCATAGTACTTGGCACATAGTAGACCCTATATGAACATTAGCTACCATTATTACCTATTTAGCATTAGTCCCCAAACTGGTATGCCAAAGCAATGTTGCCAGCCATTCAGATTTCTACCCTTGAAAAGGAAAGAACTTCTCAGCTAGTAAAAAATATGTGCTGTTTTGGAAAGACCAACAAAGCATTTCTGAAAAGTTCATGGGGGTAAGTAAGACCAGTTACAAAAAATAATGCTTTTTCACTTCATGGCTATGAGATTTTCATAGTATATCTTCATCACATTAAGAAAATTACCAAGTTTCACTCTTGTGGTCTTTATACTTAATATGATGGCACATGATTCCCAGTGAAAAAATATTCTAGAAATGAATTAATGGTTGTCTAGCATTCACCATAACACAACTTTAGTGTCCTGATCATGTCCCTCAAATGGAGGATATTAGAATTCCAAAAATAATTTCCAACAGCCCACTTTATCTTGTTCTATGAAGCAAAGCATACTTCTGAACATCCTATTAAATTAAAGATTTTCTAATGGTGAACTTTAGGACTCAAAGCTTCAGCTCCTGGCAGCAACTGTCAATCAAATTGATGGAATCCCCAGGTTTCATCGATAACTCCTAGTGCCTTATTCAAGCACCAGTGCCTTTGGATACCAACATTGAAAGGGAACAGGACCTTATTTGGATAGGCCCTAACATCCTAGGGACTCAAATGTAGTGATTTATTAGTGGAATGCATATCACCACCTACCAGAATGAACCAGAAAATGGTGCCTGGCCAGTTAAATATGCCTTTGAGGCAGATTTTTAAAAAATTTTCCCTTTTAAATTTATTTTCCCAAGGTACTAATAAATGAAAGCTGGGCTGCAATCCAGTTTTCCAGGCCACTAGAGCCTGATTGTTTTTTATTTGTTTCAGTGTTTAAAGCCAACAAAAACTGCATTAAAACGGATGGTGCCAAGTAGGTAACAGGCACATATTAGAGCACAGCGAATGTGTGAAATCAGAGCCTGAGGTTATAATATTTCAAGTGCAAGAGAAGCCAGTATTAGGCATTCTCCTCAAAAACATTTTATGAACAACTTTGAAAAAAAATCATGTGGGTTAACTTGATCCCAAGAAATCTGTAGAATAAGAAATTGACTAGGACAGTTTTCAGATTTTTCTATTTGTTCCTGACTTTTCTTTACCTCTGTTTCTCATATCCTTCTAATTTGAGAATTTCAACTTGACACTTTTAACAATATGCAAATGTTCTATTAGGTTATTTTTTTGATAAATATTGTAACCATTTTCTCTGGCTTAAAAGAAAACACCACCACCAAGACCTATTCTAAAGCAATCATTAATTTTAATCCCTTATATCTTGAATAAATTGAAAATATTTTTTCCTCTTCTCCATTCTCTATATAGTATTAAAATATTTAAAGTATTCACTAAAATATAATAAAATGATTTTCAATTTCTTGGAACAAACCCAACTGTGTTAATTTTTAAAAATATTACATGCCTATTTTAAGAATGTACAAGTGTTTATGCCAGACATTACATGATGTAATAATAGCAAAGATTTCTGTCTTCATGGAGTTTACGATTTTTCTGTCTCTGTCTCTATCTATGTCTGTCTCTGTCTCTATCTCTCTTTTGTTGAGAAAGTGCAAGGGAAGGTGTTAAGGAGAATATAGATGGATACTAATAAATAAATATTCCACAAAATATGATAGGGCAAAGTATGCATTCAGGTTAATTGAGGGAAGAGATTTGAAGAAGAAATAATTTTTAGTTAGGGGAAAATAAAAAAATAAGAGCTAGGTGGTGCAGTGAATAGAGTACTGGGCTTGGAATCAGAAAAACCCATCATCTTTCTGAGTTCAAATCTGGCCTCAGATACTTACTAGCTGTATGACCCAGAGCAAGTTACTCAACACTGTTTCCCTCAGTTTCCTTATCTGTAAAATGATCTGAAGAAGAAAATGGTAAACAACTCCAATATCTTTGCTGAAACAAATGAAGTCAAGAAGAATCAGACACAACTGAATAATAACTAAACAAAAAAATACTGATTGAAGCAGTACCTGAGCTCAACTTTACAGAATTCCTACAGAGACTTGGAATACCAAACATGGGAGATGTGCTGTTTACATATATTAATGTAATATATGGCAAGAGATAAATTTGTAAAACAGCTGATACTCTAGAAGGTTATTATTGTAACTATAGTACCATAAACAAAGAATATATGAAGGGGTGTGAATGAAATAAGCCTGGAAAAGGAGGTTGGAGACAAATTATGAGAGATTTTAAATGCAGGGCTAGGAAGTTTATTTTTGTTTTTGTTTTTCCCCTAAAGGCAATGGGGAGTCACTGAAGATTTTTGAGGAAAGTAAAATCTGTTCACTGGGATTATTTTGTCAATTGTTTATAAAATAAATGGGAGACGAATGATGCAGCTGTATAGTAAGGATATAACTTATAAAAATCTTACCTGGCAAATTAAATTTTAAATCCTGGCATAATCTAATTCTCATTTAACTTGCTACCCTTCAACATCAACACACCCTACAGTTAATATTATGGCAATTCTACATTCTTAAATTAGATAAATGGATAGCCTTGAATAACTACCCTGAAGAAGCATACTCTTTATATCAAAGAATGATGATTAGTCTTCTCTCAGTGAAAATTCTCTGGACTCCAGAAAGTTATATCTTTTAGAATTATGCATTTCTTTTAATGAATAAAATATAGATAATAATATATTCACAGAAGTAGAGCTAGAGAAAACATTATATGAAAATTCGCTCTGTATGTATATGTGTGAATTTTTCTTAATATAGGCATGCAAATTCAGCAACTAGCATTCAAGAAACTTCAAGAATTTTTTAAAAATCTATACTTTTTATATGTTATCTTTTGTTTTTCTTTACCATGAATTTTCAATGAATCTAGTGCTGCATCCAGTGTTTTTTTCAGTGGAGTCTCTTTTGGGGTTTTCTCGGCAAAGATATTGGAATGATTTGCCATTTTCTTCTCCAGCTCTTTTTTTTTATTTTTATTTTTGTATGGCTCAATATATATCCAGATATTAACAGTTCTTTCTCTGGAGACTAATAGCATTTTTCATCATGAGTCCTTTGGGATTGTCTGAGATCTGTATTTCTGAGAATAGCTAAGTCATTCACAGTTCTTCATGGTACAATATTGCTGTTTTGTAAACAATGTTTTCTTGATTCTACTCAGTTCTCTCTGCATCAGTTTATGTAAGACTTTACAGGTTTTCTGAAATCATTCAGCTTTTCTTTTCTTATAGCACAATAATATTCATGCCAATAATATGCCACAGCTTGTTCAATCATTCCTCAATTAGGAATCTCCGTGATTTCTAATTCTTACTATAAAAAGAGCTGTTTTGTGTGTGTGTGTGTGTGTGTGTGTGTGTGTGTGTGTGTGTGTGTGTTTCCAATTCTTACTATAAAATATAGTAAGAATTGGAAATCAAGGAGATTCCCATAATATATATATATATATATATATATATATGTGTGTGTGTGTGTATATATATATATATATATAAAATTATTATTATTAACCCAATATACTAATTTAGGTTTTTTTCCTTTTAAAAAGCTAATTCTCAGTTGCTTATTTGACTAAATATGGTATTTTATAAAATTTTTAATAAAATTTATAAATTTATAAAAAAATTTTATAAATAGCATCCTCTCACCCCCTTTAAATCTCTTTTGGATACAGATTAGTGGTATTATTTCTGAATCAAATTGAATCACAGTTTAGTTGCCCTATTTGGTTGCATTATTCTATTGCCCTATTCTATGCTCTCCTAATTTGCTTATGTGTAAATTATATACTCATTTTGACTTTACCTAAGTACATGGTGTACACCTAATTTCTGTCATATTGTTTTCAAGATTTCCCATCAGTTTTGTTTAATTTATATTAAACAGGTTTTGGTGTCCCAAAAGCTGTGGTCTTTGTGTTTATCAAACATTAGATTACTATGGTAATTGTGTCTGATCTACCACTCTGGCCAATATCAAATTGTTTTGATAATTACCATTCTATAAAACAGTTTGAGATCTTCTCTAGCTCATTTTGCAGATAAGGAAACTTAGGCAAACAGTTTTAAATGGCTTTTCCAGAGTCACAGAGCTAATGTCTAAGGTCAAATTTGAACTCAGTAAGTTAGAATTATGCAAGAATTCATAACTTCAGGCTCATTCCTCTAAACACTGTGCCACCTAGTGTTACCTAACTTGTTTAGTTGGATTACACAAATCTAATTTATATAATGCATTGTGGAAAAAACAAACAAACAAATAACTCTGCATTCCAAAGAAAGGCCATCCATGTTAACACTATTTTGCTCTTTCTCTTGCTCCTGCCTCTCTACTTGGTTCTCCTTCACCTTCTACCCTACTACAAAAAACAACAATAACAACAACAACAAATAACACTACCCACTTCCCCTCTAAGTAAAAGCAGAACAAAGATGACATTGCCTCCAGAGGACTGGAGATTGGCTTGAGACTTCCGAAAAGTCCAATGTAAATTTTCATTACATGAAAATAACTTTGCAGAAGTCTAGAGAAGGGTCCATTTACAAAAAGTAAGAACTATCTGAATTTTTTTTTTTTTTTTGCTTAGACAATTAAGATATGTCTGATCCAGAACCTGAACTACAGTTTTCTTAGTTCTGATCCTTGTTATTAATTTATTATTCCAGGGTGCCTTTCTAAGTAAGATATCTTATAATTATAAAAATTCTAGTCATTAAAATTAGGATTAGAAAGGATTTTAGAAATTAACTAAGATTAGGTATTAAAAAAGCCAATAAAAATTGGACAGATAGTTTATTTATAAAGAAGCAGAGAAATGGCAATTGTCCCAAATGATATTGTTGTGCTATTTGACATATTATATATATATATATATATATTATATTATATTATATTATATAATACATTATATATTATATTTTATATTATGCATTATATATCACATATAATATATATTAATTAATTATATAAATATATATCATATAATATGTGTATATTATATACTCTAGAATTTTTATAAAATAACATATTGTGTCAAATAAGCAAGTAGGAATTAGCTTTTTAAAAGGAAAACCCTAAGTTAGCATGTAGGGATTAAAACAAACAAACAAACAAACAAAAAGGTGAGGTGATTACTGGCTTTGTTCAAACAGAAGGAAAAAAATCTTATTGATGATGAGTAACAGTATATCAGTAAATAATGTTGCAATTTTAGCAAACACAGAAGAGGAGGGAGTATTAGATTTAGGAAATAACTTTCTATATTCAAGAATAGTCAGCCGCTATTTATAGGAAATCATTTAGCTATGGCCTCCCCTAGATCTTTGACTACATGACTAATATGCTCATCTCCATAAATATGCTGGGCTTTCTTTCATGTATTATTGGAAAGAGGTAGATTTGACAGCATTTTTGGCAGAAACCTAAGACAAGCAGCCAAGTTATATCCTCAGACTTACAATATCTAACAGACTGAATTTCTGATGTTGGTTATTGGGTCAACAGTTACTACCAGCTTTCCTTCTGTTCATATCATTAATGGTATTGACAGTAGCTACATGAAGGGAATACCTGGAGCTAATAGAATGGAACCCCTACATGGCTTGGTATTGGAAGAAAAGACTGGTGCCAACATTTTGGAATGGTTGAATTAAATCATCATTTTCTCAGAAGTAGTAGACATGTTCAAGAGTGGAGCTTGGCAAGACTGCATTATATAATCAAATCCTTGTAATAATGAGCTGTTCCAGAATGGAGTTCAGATACATTCTGTTTCAAGATAATTTTTGATTCATTACAACATTTATATATGGCATGCTTTTAAAAAGCATTACTAGTCATCAATATTATTAGTTTTTCCTCTTTCACTATTTGAAATTTTATATTCTTTCTCATCACAGTAAGCCATTTATCTCATTTTTTCACTAAATATTTCTATATTTTTTAATGATCTGTCATTTTCTATCCAATCTTCCCATGAAGTATGAGACAATTTTTTCAAGATGTTGAAAGACAATTGCATCTTAGTATTTCTCCTTGCCTCCTCCCAATGTCATTTCTATTATATTACTAAATCATAATCATGCATCCTTGTATTTGCTTGCAAATCTTTCCTTACTCACTGTCTCTCCTATCTATACAAAGATTTCTTTCTCCTCATAGGGCTCATTGGGAACAAAATGTATTTTACAAGTATTATTAGATCTTTTGCCTTGACTCAGCCCCATGCAGATGGTGCTTCTCTGAAGGGACACTCGTCACTCCATTCTATCTAGCAAAGATCCAGCTGATGCTCTGAAAAATTATTCTCTCTTGATGAAAAGTTAGGCTTGCCACTACCTTCCCTGCTGCATTATTAAACACGAAGGAGTGATTCCCTTAATCCCAACCATCTGCTCTTCCCCTACTAAAAACTGAAAACATTCCCTTGTGTTTACAAATGTTGCAGTTAAAGCTTCACAAATTATAAGACATGGTTGTGAAATTTCAATATTCACTACGAGATAAAAACAAAACTCTTCACTATGAAACTGTAAGAACTAAAATAAATATATATATGTATATATATATATATATACATATATATATATATATATATAATAGCATAAACCTAATGTTTTAATTCAGTAAATTATATTCAACATTCATGCTTAGGATTAAAAAATACATACTATTTTCAGAACAGTGTTTGTACTTTCTATGTATTTCTTGCCTGTGCATCAAAAAGTATATTTTTCAAGAAAGTAGAACACTTTCTTCTCTATCTTCATTGATTTGAACAGAAGTCAAATGTTGAATCACTGAATATTTCACTTAGTGGACAGGTTCACAGGAAGGAAATTCAATATATAAATTTCCCTGTTCAGATAAAAAGGGAAGAGTTCCATGTATTAAAGTAGTATATCACTGGAGAGGGAAAGTTGTTGGATTTGGCATCAGAAGAGTTAGGATCACATCTTTTCTCTGATACTTAACTAGATTGGTGATGTAAAGCAAGGCATTTCAAACTTCTGGAACTCATTTTTCTCATCTGTAAAGTGAAAATACTAATATTTGGACTATCTACTTCATAAGATTGTTGTGAGGAAATAATTTTATAAAATTTAAAGTCTTACACTAATGTAATGTGATCAGGGAAGTAATTAATTTTGAAATAGTAGTAAAATTATATATCATAAAAGTGAGTTTTCTTCCCAAACTATGGTTTGAATTAGCTTAGCTTAGAAATTCCAGAAATGCCCCATTTCTCCAAAAACATTTTAATTTGTCGATATTTTGTCCAAGATTTTTATGTTAAGTTTAGTATAATCTTTCTTATTATCCTGCCTTGTGGAATTGAGTTTTTCCCAATGATTTTTACATTTTTATGTGTTAATGACTTTTTTTTAACCTTCTTCATATTTCTTTGTGATTTCTAGGAGAAAACATTTTTAAATTTCCTTTTACTTTCTCATCAAAATTTTCTTTCTTAAATTTGGACTCACATACCTTATTGTCAGCTCCAAATCTAAGCTATGTATTTTTTAAAAGTATTTACTTTTAGATTAAATGGTAATGGACAAAGAACATGGTTTATAGAATAGAGATCTGATCTTAGAAATAGTGGGTTCAAGTCAAGTCTTGCATCTAACACATGCTAGCTGTTTGAGTATGGGAAAAGCCACTTTACCTCTACGCAACCCAAGAAGTTTCCTATAAGCCAAAACTGTAGAGGGCCATAGACAGTGGGGGAATATTTGGTGAGGTGACCCTTCAGTCCAGAGAGAACCTGTTAACTATGTCTGATTTCGGCTCACATCTCCCCTGGGGCATGACAACCTGTGTTCTACTTGAAGCAGAGATACTTGAAGTAAAAAGGCATTTACATATTAATAGCAGGGTGCTCATAATTAGCACATGCTCAGTGTGCTAAGGCGATGTAATTGTCCTAAAGTATTTAGGACTGAGAGAACTTGAAATAAATGGACTCCATATTTGACCATCCATGTGGGTCCTCCTCTAAGACCAAGAAGTCAGGCTGGTCCCAAGATCCTCTAGAGAACTAGTCCAGACAGTACATTTTGGCACCCCAGTGTGGGGCTCTAGAAAGCACAGTACATTTTGATGCCTAAACATAGGGCCCTAAACATGGGATCCTAGACATAGGCCCAAGACACAGCTGCTCTGACATGATGGGCAAGTTCATTGGAGGATTCCCCATGACCTTAGGAATAAGGTGAGTATAAAAATAGGCAAGCAGGAAGATTCAATAAGGGCTAAACTAGTCACTTTTGTTTTTTAGTCAAAATGGAGCAAATAGTAATGAAAGAGCCTACCTCCCAAGAGAAGTATGAAGCATGCTTAGTTAGGTTAATAAAAAAGCAAAGGTTTTTAGTAACTCAGAAGCAGTGATAACATGGAGAAAGATATTTCCTGGAATTAAATATTAAGAAGTGCATAACCAAACTTACTTTTTCTTCCCAACCTTGTTTCTCATATGATAATGAAACCAGATCATTAAGGTCCAGTCTTTAGAACATGTTCAACATTTTATGCCTGACACAACTCTACTTAGAGAACTGATGAACAATGCTTATGAAAATTTAGAATTAGCGTTGGTAACTTCTGTTTGCTATTGGCTACCTGAATGGTAACAAAAAATTCTTTTAGTAGGTAAATGAGTTAGAATTGCAACCATGGAAACTCAAGTAGCAGTATCACTTTTACATAGAAGACAAACCCAGATTTTAAATATATACCAGGAAATAGGAGGAGAGACAACATTAAGAACCTGATTGTTTTGTGGTGGGATGTATGAAAAAAGGTCAATATTGTGACCTCTCCCAAAGATTTATTAGAAGTAAGATGTCCTCTTTTAAAGAAGAGTTTATACACAAACAGATTCTAGAACAAAATTTCTATACTTTATTGTTGATCACATGATCTTCAAATAATGCTTGCCTCCTTGTTATTCCATGAACAGGACACTCCATTTCTCATCTGCAGATAATTTTCTTAGGGTCTCAATGTCTGGAGTGCTTCCTTTAGTCCCAACTAAATTTTTTTCTTTCTTTAGAAGCTTTCTCCAACCCTTCTTAATTCCAGTGCTTTTACTCTCTGAATTATTTACAATTTGTCTGGTATAGAGCTAATTTGCATGTGCTGGTTTGCTAGTCTTCCCCACTAGATTGTGAGTGCCTTGAGGGCAGGGATTATTTTTTACCTATTTTTGTATACCCAGAGTTTAGCACAGTGCTTGATACTCAGTGTTGCTTGCTAAATATTTAATGATTAAGTGGATCTTTTAATTTATTCAAGAAGGCAGCTGTAGTTATAATGGAATAAATACAGAATTTAGAGTCAGAAAAATTGAGTGAAGATGACACCTTTGCTACTTCACTACCTTATTTGACTTTGGGAAAATCACTTTACTTTTCTAAGTTTGAGTTTCCTCATTTGTAAAATAAGGATTGTGATATTTGCACCATCTACCTAACTCATATATTTTTTTTTTTGTGAGGCTTAAATAAAATAACATTGGTAAAGTCCTTTGTAAAGCAAAATTATGGAATCAATAACTATATTAAATTATTGTTTCTTTTGCATTTCTAATTTCATCACTGAGTAGTGTGTGATTGACTAATTTACTGGTGATAAAATTATTCTTTTTTTCCCCTTCTCTAGAAAACTGAGTAGATTTTGGTTAAACTCTAATTCCTGTAGTTAATAAGTTAGAGGAGTTTGGCATATGTGTCTGGGAAGAAACCTACAAGTTGGCCATTTAATCTGACAAACTAATAGCAGCTCTTCTAAATGGCAGGTACAGCCCCTAATCTATGAAGTTATTTAATTTTCTTTAATACTTAGAAAATTTGCACTTTTTTAGAAATACATAAAGCTCATAGAGCTTTTTTTCCCACCCACTTTAAAATTATTTTACTTTATTTATCTATAGTTACACAGAAGAGACTATCCATTCCAACCTCCTCACTTTTTGATAAGTAAACAATAAATAGAGAGCTTAAAGGATTTACCCAAAGTCATAACGGGGTAGTGCCAGTATTTCAACCTAAGTCCCTTTACTCAAAATGCAGTGCATTTTCAATAGTGTTATCATATACTGTTTCCTCCCTTTCTCTCTCAAAACTTGGCTATGGAAAAAAAATTAATTGTCACAATTATAAACTATAGGCAAAAAAATCCTTAATATTAACTGTTTTCAGGAGTGCTCACATTTTAACAAAGAGTAATACAAAACTGAGAGTACTCAATGCAATTTAAGTTCAAATGGAACTTCCTACAACAACTATAATATAGGTTTAATGAGTAAACCAAAGATCCTTCTGGGAACATCTGAGTCTTATTTCAAGAGTGGTCATCTATAGTGTCTATTTTTTGTCTTCTAGATTCTGTTTTGTTAGCATACGGCAGATAGGCCATCTGTTTGTTTTGTTTATTGGACTCAAAATATATCTCCTAAAACAATCCCTCTAGTATACTGTTGCAATTGAAGACACAAGAATGTATGCTATGATTTGCTGAATAGGACTATGAAAAAAAAAAGCAGGTACATAGCAAGCTAAAGATGATGCAGAGGAACTTAGATGAAAACAGACAATTTTGCAGCACATTGCTCAACATATTGGCAATTCTCAAATCACATCTCAAATCAGATGAAATAAGTTTCAGAAAGTTATTTAGCATGAAGAATACATTATTAAAGGCAAACTATAAATGTTAATGTAGATGTGTAGGCATTTATTGATGCTTGTTGCCATTCCTCTAGACTGGTTGATACCATAAACTTAACTGCCAGTGCAGGAAGAACATTTTCCTTTAAATCAATTGCTAGGCATGCATTTTAGGCACCATCCTCACATCCTTAACTATATATAGGTCACCTTTCAGGCCCACTGAAGTAAGGGACCAGGATGTTCTGAATGAAAATACTATACTGATGCATCATCAGCTGTGTTCAGTTTGATAACAAGTGCTTGTATAATTTGAATACCTGACTCTGTATTTTACTGAGTAGCAATTTTGTTGTTTTGTATAGAGGGATAGAAGATATATTTTAAATGTTATCAAATCTATTTCTTCATGTTTGAAATACAAAGCAAATATATATTTATCAAAATATGTATGGATGGATTTGTTTATTCAGAATTCTGATTTTCATCATTCTGTAACTCTTTGACAATTATTCTGACATTTAGAAACTTAGAGCTCTGAGGCATTGAGAGGTCAATAATTTGCTCAGGGATACATAGTAAGAGGTAAGTTTGGACCTAAGTCTCCCAGATTGCTTTCAGTATTCCTTTAAGATTAAAGTTACATTATAAACTTCTTATTAAAATTATTTACCAAAAGAGTTAGATAGTAAACATTGATGGATATGAATTTTGCCACTGAACTGGATGCCATTTATCACAAGTGGCAGCGGTTTATTAATGAATACTGATTTTTTGTTTTGAGAATTTTTCCTTTTTTAATGTCCTTTTTTTTTTCTTTTTTTAAGTTTTACAAATGTTTTAATTCACAACAAACTTATGACTCAGATAGAAATACATTATATCTATTTTCTAGTCATAAAAACTGAGATATAGCAAGGTTAACTGACTTGCCTAGGAAAATACAGTCAACTATGGTTTAAGCCATAGTTTAAGTTGAGACCTGACTTCACGACCGTACTATTTTAATACATTGATCTGGAATGTCTAGGAAATAGCAAATCATCTTTTGGAGAACAGAATTAATTTGTACCTAAATATTCTTTTTTGTTGTTTTTTTCTTAGCAAGTTGGCATTAGAGTATCAAGTGAAATGATAATGCTTATGTCTTTTTGGGACCCAAAGGACAGTTTTGGATTGGGAACATAGTCAACATGTTTAAAATTCATCCTGGCCAATCTGCTGAACATATTGTTTTATTCTCCTCTTTTCTCCTTTTCTACTTTTCTCTTCTTTTCTCCCCCTTCCCTCTTTTTCTTAACAGGGAAGAAAGTAGAAACTAATAGAACTTTCCATGTGGAAGAGACTGGAGACCTCACTTTCAGGAAGACATAATGAAGTTTAAAGTAAATATATTGATTTGGACAAACATTCTTTAGTTGGTTCTAGTTTACTCATTCTTTTGAATTGCCTGCAGAACCAGACTTGAGGTGCTTTCAAATGATACTATTTAACTAGTCTGACTTTGAGGTCCTTAGTGGGAAAGAGGCCTTACATCTTTATTTCTTCACCAAGGTCTTTATAATGTGTAACATAAATGAATGGGCCTGATGATGCTTCTGCCTCCATTATGCCCATGCTTTACCAATTTAGCCAAAATTTTTGTGTGCTTAAAAGATTCAGAAAAGCAAGCCACCAGGAGGTGTGGGAGCTGAGTCCATGTCAACTAACCCAGTATCAAGGCTCTGAGAAACAACCTCTTGGACACAGCCCAGCAGCAATTGAGATTAAACTCATCCAATGGCAACAGAACTTTTAGAAGTGAATTTGATGGAGTGAATATTGTATTAAAATTGTGTTGTCTGACTTCATCTCTCCAATAACCAATTATATAATAAAAAGTGAGTCCTCCAGGTGCTGTTTATATTTCTGATCTTTCTATATTGAAGTAATTATATCTTTATAAAGTTAATAGATGTTAATTTGTTAAAAAGAACTGGCACTGTAATCCTTAGCAATTAACAGTGAAGGAGAGGTCAGTGCTAATAATATTAAAGAAGAGAAATGTTCAATGCTCAAGAATTAGCCCTAAGACATAGAGGAAGAAATGAGACATAGTAAGAATCCTCACTATGGTAGAATGAAGTAAAAGTCTCTTTATATTGAAATATATATATATATATATGTATGTTACTTAGTTGCATTTTAGTCATGTTCAACTCTTTGTGACCTTTGGTGTTTTCTTGACAAAATACTAGAGTGGTTTGCCATTTCATTTTCCAACCCATTTTTACAGATGAGCAAATTGGGACCAAGATGGTTATATGACTTGCTAAGGATCACCCAGCTACTATCTATCTGAGGTTAGATTTGAACTCAGAAAGATAAGAATTTCTGACTCCAGATCTAGCACTCTCTCCACTATACCACCTAGCTGCCCTGAACTTTTTTTTTTGTAAAATATTTTAAAGCACTTAGTTCTATCCTTTGTTCCCATCATTCCCCATCTTATTTATGTCATTCATCTAAATGTACAGATTCTTTCTCTAGTAGAATATAAATTCCTCAAAAGGTTAAAAGTATTTTCCCTTTATCTTTAAATCTACAGTGTGTTACACATTTGTCAGTGGGTAACACATTGAATTCACTAGTCACTTTTGCCTACATTTCAGTGTGAGAGTTTTATAATCATAGGATACTCTTATTGGGCATTATTATTTATGTAACTTAAGATTTTATAGAAGGTACTCCACAATGTTTGAAACCCTATTCATTCACTTTTCAAATGATCATTTAATATAAATTTTTAAAGGACATTGTCTTTGTTTTGACATTCTCAATTCATACATACTTTTTTGCCAGTCTTTCCTAAATTCATTTTTGAACAGAGACTATCAAGAAAGAGAACTGTATTTGATTTAGAAAAAGAAATTCATTCATAGATTATTCTCAATTGTTCATCCCTCTTGTTTTTGTTCTAGATTACTTAGAATTTTTTGTGTCCTGGATAAATAGAAAGTCACCCAATAAAGATTGTAAAACTGTTTTTTTTTTCCTCAACAAGATCCATTATGTGAACACAGCATGAGTTAAGGAGTTGTGAGATCAGCCATATGGTGACAGAACACTGCAGTACATTTTAAATAGTTCATGGATCAGTTATCTGCAGTTGATGGGGGGAGAGGACACATATAAATGAAAAAAGCACAAATATCAACCATGTTTTAATTAGAGTTTACCAAAACTGTAAACAATATTTCTGTTGCAAATATATCTTAAAAAATAAATCCTTCAGGAAGGTGGGGCAGAGCCAAGATGGCTGAGAGGACACATGAATCTATTTAAGCTCTCCTTTACCCTCAAATTATTTTTTATGAAACTCAGCCTCAGAATTAGTGCTTGACTGTTAAAACCCATGAATATTGGGAGTACAACACATTACCAACAAAAGATAATTTTGAAATTTGCCAGAAAAGGTCTGTTTTTGCTTGGGGGCAGGGACAGCTAGGCCAGGCACAGAATCAGGCAGGTAGGCATTGAGTGCATAGGAAACACCTCATGCTGAGCAGACTTGAGGGGAGGAGAGTGTGGTCTTCACAGGAGGAAAATTTGCAGGGAGATCATTACCAGATCTTTACTATGCTCTGGCAACAAGCCAGTAGATCATTAGAAAAGCTATAAACACAGAGTGTAAAGGGCTGAAACTCTGAGTAGGTGCACTGGAATCAGACAACTGAGCATTTAAGGCTAATTACCCATTGGACAATACTCTATTAGCATATGTTTGGAAAATGGTCCTTCCTACTACTCTGTATTGAATCGATCTTTTGGTGTATACAAATAATTGTAGGAAGGATTAGGGGGTGGAGTAAGACAAGCCAGAGTAACTTTTCTGGTAGATGAGGAAAAGGGAAATTGTGGAGAACTTGTGTCCATTACCTTCACTTCTACCCCTAAAGACCAAGAATAAAGACCAAGGACTTTTGTTTATCCTGACTTAGGCTGTTTCTAAGGCATCTAGAGTGCTAACTCAGTCTTCACATTTGGTGCCCAACGCTTGGACCAAGGACCCTAATTTCACTGAAGAAGTCTCCAGTGATCAGGAAGTAGGATGAGTATTTTAATAGACAAACAGGGAACTTACTTTGTTAAGGGCTAAACGAGTAACCTTTTCTAGCTGAAATGGGGCAAATATTAGGAAAAGATTCTTCCCCACCCCCACCCAGAGGGGCGGTATAGAAAGCATACTTAAGTTGATCAAGGGACAAGGCTTACTTGTTACTTGGGAGCAGATCGTGGACTCTTGACTACATTAGAATACATGTCCCTTTGGTTCTTAAAGGAAGAAAATATAGGGGCAGATAATTGGAAACTAGTAGAAGATCAACTATGTGAATACTACAATGATAAAGGTCCTGATTCAATTTCCAAGAAAACATTCTATATATTCAACATAATACAATTGGGCCTTAAAGAATCCTGCAAGTTACAGAAAAAAATAAAAGTTTTAAGAACAGCCATATGAGGAAGTATGAGGAAAAAGAGGAAGACAAAGGACAGATTAATGGCAATATTGCCAGAGCATGAAAACTTAAGTGATGTTGAAGGGCGTGGTGATTCTCAATCTCAGCAGGCAGCTTCAAATTCACCTATAGAGTAAGTTATTGACATGCCCCCATTAACTTCACCTTCCTGGATAGAGGAAGGAGGAGTAGTGGGAGAGGCAGTGATATCAATAGCACCTCCCCGCTTGCAATCACCTCCTCCTATGACTCAATTACAAAAGACACTACTTAAAGCCAAAGAGGAAAGGCAGAATATAGCTGATTTCAGAATAGAAATGTATACTGTGATTCAACAGCTTAACTGTTCAGATCAATAAAGGAGAAGATATAATCCTTTTGATATAGAAATCCTTAAAGACCTGAAAAAGGCTTGCACTCTTTATGGGGCTACATCATCTTATGTTAAGATGTTATTACAGAATTTGGCTTATGAAATTTTAATCCCCAGTGACTGGAAATCTGTAGCAAGGACATGCTTAGAACCTGGACAAAACTTGTTGTGGCTCTCTGAATATAGTGAACTCTGTAGCATACAAACCCAACAAAATAGTCATAGTGGAGTTAATACTCAAATCACCTATGACCAACTAACAGGTGTAAGTTCTTATACAGACATTTCAGTACAGAATAATTACCTCATAGAAACATATGAGCAAATTGCTGCTACTGCTGTCAAAACATGGGGTTTTCTCCCCAGTCAACACGACAAGGGTGAAGTCTTTCCAAAAATAGCACAAGGGCCAAATGAACCCTTTGCTGATTTTGTGGGATGTCTGCAGACTGCTGTCTGCAGTAATAGACATTATGATAAGGCAACTTGCTAAAGACAATGCTAATGAGGTTTGTAAAAGAATTATACTAGGACTACTCAAAGAGGTTCCTTTAGAGGAGATCATAAGATGCTGTGCCATAGTGGGCACAAATATCTTTTATATCTAGGGTATGATACCAAGATCCGAACATAGGAAGACAGGGTCCCTTTTGGCAAGGGACTTCTAGAGAGACTCATCAATGCTTTCAATGTGGTAAAGTAGGGCATCTGAAAGCTCAATGTTGGCATAGAGACAGAGTAAGAAAAAAAGGTGGGAGAACAAGACCCAATACCACATGTCCAAAAAGCAACAGAGGCTTCCATTAGGCATCAGAATGGAGACTGATTCAGGGAAACCAGATGAGGGGTCCAGACACAAGGCCCAAGGCAAAAAATCCTTGGGGCATGATGGCAGCCAATGCTACACCCAGAGAGCCTTTAGAAGTTCAATACCCAGACATGACCAGTCAGACAGGAAGCAATCTGATGGGAGAAAGGGATTACAATTGGGGAGAACAGAGTTGTATGCAGCTGGGACAACTGAGATACCTCCTGGAAAGGTGAAATCTATTCCTCTCACAGAAACAGCTACACCCAAAGAAGGAATACTGGGAAATGAATGTGAACTATTTGATTTTTGATTTTCTTCCCGAGTTATTTTTACCTTCTGAATTCAACTCTCCCTGTGCAGTGGGAGAACTGTTCGGTTCTGCAAATATGTATTGTATCTAGGATATACTGCTACATATTTAACATATATAGGACTGCTTGCCATCTTGGTGGGGGAGGAGGGAGGGAGGGGAAAAAACGAAACATAAGTGATTGCAAGGAATAATGCTGTGTAAAAATTATCCTGGCATGGATTCTGTCAATACAAAGTTATTATTAAATAATAAAAAAAAAATATATATATATATATAAAAAAAGAAAAGAAATCTATTCCTCTCCAGCTTATGGATCTCTTGCATCCAGACACAGTAGGCTTGACCATTTCACCTCTTGAGAGTACTTACAAAACAGTGTTCATTCATACACTGATGTGGAAAATTGGAGAATGTGTAGATGATATCCCAGTCACTAATACAGGTAGACAATGTGTGACTTATCAACCAGGAAAAGTAGTAGCATCAAGTTTACTGATACAGACTCCTAATAAGCAATATTTTAATAGTTATCCAGATTCTGACTCCAAGCAACAAAATCCAGGAATATACTGGACAGAAGCTGTGACAGCTGACCAACCTATGCTCACTATCTATATAAATGACATACCATTAGAAGAATTGGTAGATACGGGTGCAGATCGTACAGTCATTAGAGGTGCCAACTGGCCTAGTCACTGGCCAAAGATTAAGGCAAACACCCACATGTCTGGCGTAGGAGAATCAATAGCATATGAATGAAGTACTACCCCTATGAGATGGAAATCTGAAGGTGAAACAGGAGTTTTTACTCCTTATATAGTTGAGAAATCCTCATCAATCTGTGGGGAAGAGACATTTTACAACAATTAGGAATACAAATGAGTACTTTGGTTTTTTAGGCAGGGCTGCTGTTGAAGGCCTGCCAAAACTTTTACCTGTTCCTATCCAATGGAAAACTAATATGCCCATATGGATAGAACAGTGGCCCTTAACTAAAGATAAAATTTAGGCCTTATTAGATATAGTACAGGAGCAACTTGACCAAGGACACTTACAATCTTCTCTAAGTCCTTGGAATTCCCAAATACAGGGGTATTTGTTGTAATAAAGAAATCTGAAAATGGAGGATATTGATTGATTTAAGAAAAGTAAATAAACAGATGGAAACTATGGGAATTCTTCAGCCTGGACTTCCATCTCCTACTCAGTGGCCTAGAGAATGGTCTCTTTGGGTTATAAACATTAAGGATTGTTTCTATTCTATCCCTTTAGATAAGGAGAATATGAAAAGATTTGCCTTTTCAGTACCCAGCATTAAGTTAGCTGAGCCTTATAAAAGATATAATGGACAGTTTTGCCACAGGGAATGAAAAACAGCCCTACTATGTGTCAAATGAATGTTGCTGCTGCTCTTACTCCAATAAGAAAAGCATTTCCAAAAGTATTGTTGTTACATTACATGGATGATATATTAAGATGTGCACCTGAGTAACAAATGTTAGAAGCATGTCTACAAAAGACTATAGAAACACTAATTTTGCAAAAAGCACATAGTTCCAGAAAAAATTCAGGCATGGTCCTTTTCTTTTTCTTTTTTATAATTTTTAATAGCTTTTTATATGCATGGGTAATTTTACAGCATTGACAATTGCCAAACCTTTTGTTCCAATTTTTCACTCCTTCCCCCCACCCCCGCCTCAGATGGCAGGATGACCAATACATGTTAAATATGTTAAAGTATAAATTAAATACAAAGTAAGTATAAAAACATGCTCCTTTTCAGTATTTAGGATATGAAGTATACCCAAAGGTGCTTACAGTACAAAAACTTTCCTTATGAACAGAGAAGCTAAACACCTTAAATGACTTTCAGAAATTTATCAAAGATATCCAATGAATGCATCCAGTGTTAGGCTTGACTATCTAGCAATTTCAATGAATATATGACATTTAAAAAGGATACAGTGCTTTAAACTCATCACACTAGCTTACAAAAGAAGCTCAAGAGGCTTTGAGAGAAATTGAACTGACTTTATCCAATGTGGTTGAATCACTCAATAACTCTTGGAAATATCAGTTTTTATTACATAAGAAGCACTGACAGCAGTCCTTCACCAAGGAGATGGTGTGATAGAGTGGGTGAACCTCCTGGCACAACCAGAACAAAGTTTTACTCCTTACCCAGTGCTTGTGGTTAGAATTTTATTAAAGGCCATTAAGTGAGCAGTATAATTATCTGGGATAAGACATGACAAGATATACACTTTTAATACTAATGCACAAATTAATGTATGCTGTGAAACCATTCAAGAGTAGCAAATTTTATTGGCCACAGTGTCAAATTTTACACACAGGTCTCCATTAAAGATAACCTGACTATTACATATTTGGCGATGGATTCTTGAAGAAAAATTTTCTAAAGTTCCTCTGGAAGGACCAACTATCTTTACAGATGCATCAAAACATAATAGTTGTGCTGTATACTCTCGTGACGTAATATAAAGAGAGTAGTCAGAACTCCTTTTCAGTACACTCAGCAGAATGAATTGTATGCAGTCATTCTAGCTTTTACTTATTATCCAGGAGATATAAATATAACATCTGATTCAGCCTATTCAGTAGGTGTGGTACAAAGAATTGCCACAGCCCAAATAAAATTTGTAGCTTCTGATATATAACAGCTCTTTAAGGAACTTCAAGAGCAAGTGAGAAAGCATCCAGGTAAGATTTTATCTTGCATATCCACTCTCATAGTGGACTTCCAGGTCCTATTTTTGATGATAATTCAAAGGCAGTTAGCCTTCTAATCATGTTGGCCAATACTCCTTTATTTCAGGAAGCCCAAGAATCTCATTTTAAATATCACCAGGCTGCTCCAGCTTTATGTTTACAATTTGGAGTAACAAGAGAGGAAGCTAGAAGCATAGTAAAAGCCTGTACAGCTTGCCTTCCTTTCCATGCTCCTACACTCCTTCCAAGGAAGAACCCTCATGGTTTGAGACCTAATGAAATTTGGCAAATGGATGTGATCCATTATAAACCTTTTGGTCTTCTGTCTTTTATCCATGTTGTGGTAGAAACCTTTTCAGAATTCACCCTTGCAATACCAGAAGCAAAAGAGACAGCCCGAGTAGTCACTGAATTCCTTATACAAGCATTTGCAATTATCAGTGTGCCACAAGCAATGAAAACAGATAATGGACCTACATATACTTCTTTTTTTTTTTTTAATAACTTTTTATTGATAAAACCCATGGCAGGGTAATTTTTTTTTTTTTTTTTTACCACATTATCCCTTGCATTCACTTCTGTTCCGATTTTTCCCTTCCCTCCCTCCACCCCCTCCCCTAGATGGCAAGCAGTTCTTTGCATGTTGAATAGGTTACAGTATATCCTAGATACAATATATGTGTGCAGAACTGAACAGTTTTCTTGTTGCACAGGGAGAATTGAATTCAGAAGGTAGAAATAACCCAGGAAGAAAAACAAAAATGCAAGCAGTTTATATTCATTTCCCAGTGTTCTTTCTTTGGATGTAGCTGCTTCTGTCCATCTTTGATCTGAATTAACTCTCTTTATCGAAGAGATCCACTTCCATCAGAATATATCCTCAAACAGCATCGTTGTTGAGGTATATAATGATTTCCTGATTCTGCTCGTTTCACTTAGCATCAGTTCACTACATATACTTCTAAACATTTTGCACACTTTTATGTACAATATCAGATTTTTTGCAAATTAAGACAACTCTGAGATACCACTACATACTTGTCAGACTGGCTAGAATGACAAGGAAAGATAATGTGCAATCTTGGAGGGGATGTGGGAAAATAGGGACACTGATACATTGTTGGTGGAATTGTGAATATATCCAGCCATTCTGGAGAGCAATTTGGAATTATGCTCAAAAAGTTATTAAACTGTGCATACCCTTTGATACAGCAGTGTTATTACTGGACTTATATCCCAAAGAGATTTTAAAGAAGGGAAAGAGACCTGTATGTGCAAGAATATTTGTGGCAAATTTCTTTGTAGTGGCCAGAAACTGGAAACTGAGTGGATGCCCATCAATTGGAGAATGGCTGAATAAATTGTGGTATATGAATATTAGGGGATATTATTGTTCTGTAAGAAAAGACCAACAGGATGATTTCAGAAAGGCCTGGATCCTGAGTGAAATGAGCAGGACCAGGAGATCATTATATACTTTAGCATCAATACTATATGATGATCAATTCTGATGGACGTGGCCTTCTTCAACAATGAGATGAACCAAATCAATTCCAATAGAGCAATAATGAACTGAACCAGCTACACCCAGTGAAAGAACTCTGGGAGATGACTATGAATCACTACATAGAATTCCCAATCCTTCTATTTTTGTCCACCTGCATTTTTGATTTTCTTCACAGGCTAATTGTATACTATTTCAAAGTCCAATTCTCTTTGTACAGCAAAATGACTGTTTGGACATGTATACATATAGTGTATTTAATTTATACTTTAACATATTTAACATTTTTGTTCAAGCTGCCATCTGGGGGAGGGGGTGGAGGGAAAGAGGGAAAAAGTTGGAACAAAAAGTTTTGCAATTGTCAGTGCTATAAAATTACCCATGCATATATCTTATAAAAAGCTAAAATAAAAAACAATATCAGATTTTACACTAGCATACCTTTTAAGGTATAGGATAGGCAGTAGTAGGGAGGAGAAACACTCCTCCAAAAACAAAAGAAAGGGAGAAGCCACAGGTAACCCTAGAGAACTTCTAAATCTAGCTCTTTATACTATTAACTTCTTGATTTTTGACAAAGATGCACTGGCTCCAGCAGAATTTTTATAACCTACTCCAGTGTCCAGTGTGAGCAGCTCCAGTATCTTTAGATAATCGCCACGTGATGTGGAGAGACCCAGAAAGTGGTGAATGGAAGGAACCAGATAGATTAACAACTTGGGAGAGAGTATTTGCTTGTATGGAGAAGGAAAAGGAATTAGATGGGTGCCAATGAGCCGTATTTGCCTTATCCATCAGAGAGAAACAAAGCAGATCCTTGAAATGAAAAAGAAGACCCAAGAAACATTGATGGTTCTGTCACTGACTGTGCCCGTCACTGAAAGAGCATGGCAATTATGGCGTTTGACTCATGGACATCAAAAATTGTTGGACTCCAAAACCCTCAGGAATCATTGGAATCCCTGAAACATGATAAGACTGTTGTAGGATGTTAAAACCCTCAGGAATCATTGGATTCCCTAACACATAAAAAGACTGTTGCAGGACTTCAAAAACTTCCAGGGATCATTGGATTCCCTGACATGTGAAGCAATGGACAACAGATTGATTTTGGACTATCTTTTACTCTGAAGGAGGCATATGTGTGAGTGTTGTTTATATACCCTCCTTCTAGGACTTCTGGAAATCTTTTACAACACTATGTTGATTTATATTGTATATGATATATCACTACTTGCATGTACAACTCATGCTTGTTACATTACATTGAGCCTACACCAACTGTGGTAAGAGTCATCACTAATAGTTTGTGCTTTATTGCTATGTGCTTGTGTAATACTTCCCATGCTGATGGGTTTGTTTATACCTGTCTCTAGTAAGACCCTTCAGACCAGAAATCCACTAGCAATATCTGGCTTGACTCCCCACTTCCCTTTGGTGTTTTTCATCTCTCTTGCTGAGAAGTCAGAGAGGGCGTGATCATCTCCTTTTTAGTGCTTTTCCTCCTTTTCTGAGAAGTCAGAGAGGGGATTATCATCTCCTTTTTGGGGGTTCTCATCTCCCTGAGAAATCAGGGATGGTGTGACCACCTGTGTTCTAAAACAAAAGAAAAGTGGAAGATGTAAAGGGCTGAAACTCTGAGTAGGTGCACTGGAATCAAAACTGAGCACTTAAGGCTAATTACCCATTGGACAATACTCTATTATCATATGCTTGGAAAATGGCCCTTCCTACTATTCTGTGCTGGCCCGATCTTTTGGTGTATCCAGATCATTGTAGGAGGGATTAGGCAGTGGAGTAAGACAAGTCATAGTCACTTTTGCAGTGGACAAGGAGAAGGGAGGTTGTGGAAAGTTTGTGTCCATTCCCTTCACTTCTACCCCTAAAGAACAAAATAAAGATCAAGGACTTTTGCTTATCCTGACTCCAGCTGATTTTAAGGCATCCAGGGTGCTAACTCAGTCTTCACAACAAGGGGTAAAGACTATTACATCAAAATGCTAATCTGTCTGGACCTGATGACACCCACCTAGCACTAGGAGGGACTCAGCACAATCTTAGTGTGCAACCACTTATCCCAGCACAGATGTTGAATACAGAGCAGATGCTAATTCCAGTGCAGATGCTGATCCCAGCACAGCCATTGCTGTCTCACTGCTGCTTCACTGCTACTTCCTGTTGTCTGTTTAAAAAGCTTGGTAATACCACACTACCCCAAAAGCAAACTGCATTATTTTTTTTTTTGTTAAAATTAAAAAAAAGGCAAAATGGGCTCTAACTATAGATGGCTTCTATACTGACAGAGAGCAGACTTCAAACGCTAAGGAAACTAAAAGCAGATTGTCTCCAGATGAAGCCCCAAATGGTGATATAACCTGGTTCCCATTATACAAGGTTCTCATAGAAGAAATTAAAAAGGTTCTTAAAAGAGATCTAGAAGAAAAATGAGGGAAAAAAAGGGAAGTTTTGCAAGAAGATCTAGATAAGTAAAGTTACTCATTAAAAAATAGAGTAGGTAAAGAAATCAACTCTAGGAAAAACAGAATTAATGAACTGGAAAAAGAAAATAGCTTCTTAAAAAATAAAATTGATGAAATGGAAAAAAAAATCCATAGAAAAAAACAACTCATTTAAAAACTCAATTGGACAAGTACAAAAAGAAATAAAAAGTAAATTTAGAAAATGATTCATTAAAAATCAGAATTGAATAAATGGAAATGAATGACTCGAGGAGACACCAAGAATCAGTAAAGCAAACCCCCCCCCCCAAAAAAAAAAAAGAAAGAAAGAAAGAAAGAAAGCAAAGATAGGAAAAAGTACTAAACACCTACTTGGGAAAACAACAGACCTGGAAAATAAATCTAGGAGAGATAATCTAAGAATTATTGAACTCCCTGAAAATCATAATTTAAATAAAAGAGTCTAAATACTATTTTTCAGGAAATCATCAGAGACGTGCCCAGATGTTATAAAAACAGAAGATAAAATAGACATTGAAAGAGAATTCATCAATCACCTACTGAAAGAGATCCCAAAATCAAAACTCCAAGAAATATTATAGCTAAATTGCAGAACTATCAGACCAAGGAAAAATACTACAAGCAGCCAGAAAAAAAAATTTCAAATATAGAGGAGCCACAATAAGAATTACTCAGGATCTAGTAGCATTCACATCAAAAGATTAAAGGGCCTAGAATCTGATATTCTGAAAGGCTAAGGAACTTGGTATGCAGCCAAGAATAAGTTATCCAGCCAAAATTAACATTTTCTTCCATGGAAGAAGATGGGCATTCAATGAAATAAGTGAATTCCATTTATTTGTGACAAAAACCCAGAACTAAACAAAAAGTTTGACTTCCAAATACAGGGCTCAAGAGAAGCATAAAAAGGTAAAAAGAAATCTTGGGAACTACATTTATGTTATGAGTATACATAAAGAGTTCATGTATAACTCGGTTTTACTGTTATTAAAAAAATCCAGAAGTGGAAAGGAAATTGTACCAGAAAAGTGAAGGTACTACATCTCACAAAAGAAGCAAAGCAAACCTATTATATCTGAAGGAAAGAAGGGAGATGATGAATATAGTGTGAATCTTACTCTTATCAGAATTGGCTCAAAGAGAAAATATTAGACATATTCGATTTACAGAGAAACTTCTAACACCTCATTGAAAAGTAGGAGGGGAAAAGTGAAAAGGGAAGAAGTAGGCTAAATAGAAAGGAATACAGAAATTGTAAGGGAAAGGTTTAAGAACAGGGAAGGGACTGTAAGATAGGGGAGGGATCCTAAAGAGGGAGTGCTGCATGAGCCAAGTTGTGCTCACAAATTTAATATTGGGAAGGGGGTTAAGGAAGAAAAAAAGAGAAAAGCATAATCTGGGGTTAACAAGATGGTAGAAAACACAGAATTAGTAAATTCACAAATGTGAATGGGGTAAACTCCCCGATTAAGCAGAGGCAGATAGCAGACAATTAAAAGTCAGAATCCTACAATATGTTGTTTATAGGAAACACACTTGAAAGAGGGTGATATATACAGAATAAAGGTAAAAGGTGAAAGGTAAAAAAAGGACTCTACTATGCTTTTGGTGAAGTCAAAAAAGCAGGGATAGCCATCCTGATCTCAGATCAAGTTTTAATGGACAAGTCAATTCTCCAAGAGCCTCCACAGCTGTCGATCATAACATCTGAAGGAGTTGCAGGGCAACCTTTGCTGAGACAGATGTTGCGGATTGGGAATGAGATAAATTGGAGGCAGGGGAAGAGGTGAGAGGTCATACAATACAACGATCTCTCAGATCTCAGAGAACAGCAATTGTCTCTCAGACTCCTTGTGTCATTTTCTCACAAGAGGAGATCCATTCTGAATTGGATCTCCAGCAGCCACTGTCAGGTGGCTACTGTGTATTCCAACATCTCTCCTGTGAATTCCAACATGAAGCAAAAGAAAAAAATAGATCTAATTAAAAGAGATTAGGAAGCGCTATATCTTGCTAAAGGGTAGCATAATGAAGCAATGTCAATATTAAACATATATACACCAAGTGGTGTAGCATCTAAATCCCTAAATGAGAAGTTAAGAAAGCTGCAAGAAGAAATAGACAGCAAAACTATAATAGTGGGAGATTTCAACCTTGTACTCTCAGAAGTAGATAAAACAAACCACAAAATAAATAAGAAAGAAATTAAAGAGGTAAATAGAAGACTAGAAAAGTTAGATATGATAGATCTTTGGAGAAAACTAAATGGAGACAGGAAGGAGTACACTTTCTTTTCAGCTGTTCATGGAACCTACACAAAAATTGGCCACATATTATGACATAATGACCTCAAATTCAAATGCAGAAAGGCAGAAATAGTAAATGCATTCTTTTCAGATCGCAATGCAATAAAAATTACATTCAACCAAAAGTGAGGGGTAAATAGACCAAAAAGTAATGGGAAACTAAATAATCTCATCCTAAAGAATGAATGGGTGAAACAGCAAATCAAAGACACAATCAATAATTTCACCTGAGAGAATGACAATAATGAGACATCAATACCAAAGTGTGTGGGATGCAGCCAAAGTGGTAATAAGGGGAAATTTTATATCTCTAGAGGCTTACTTGCATAAAATAGAGAAAGAGAAAATCAAAGAATTAGGCTTTCAACTAAAAAAGCTAGAAAAAGAGCAAATTAAAAACCCCCAATCAAACACTAAACTTGAAATTCTAAAAACAAAAAGAGAGATTAATAAAATTGAAAGTAAAAAACATTATTGAATTAATAAATAGAACTAAGGGTTGGTTCTATGAAAAAAACAACAAAATAGATAAACCCTTGGTAAATTTGATTAAAAAAAGGAAAGAGGAAAATCAAATTGTTAATCTTAAAAAGGAAACGGGAGAAGTTTCCCCTAATGAAGGGGAAATTAGAGCAATAATTAGGAATTACTTTGCCCAACTTTATGCCAATAAATTTGATAACTTAAATGACATAGATGAATACCTTCAAAAATATAGGTTGCCCAGATTAACAGAGGAAGAAATAAATTGGTTAAACAGTCCCATTTTAGAAAAAGAAATAGAGCAATCTATTAATTAACTCCCTCAGAAAAATCCCCAGGACCAGATGGATTTACATGTGAATTCTAGCAAACATTTAAAGAATAATTAACTACAATGCTATATAAACTATTTGAAAAAATAGAGATTGAAGGAGTCCTACCAAATTCTTTTATGTCACAGACATGGTACTGATATCTAAACCAGGTAGGACAAAAAGAGAGAAAGAAAATTATAGAACAATATCCCTGATGAACACAGATGCAAAAATCTTAAATAAAATACTAGCAAAAAGATTAGAGAAAATCATTCCCTGGATAATACACCATGACCAAGTAAGATTTATACCAGGAATGCAGGGCTGGTTCAATATTAAGAAAACTGTTAACATAATTGACTATATCAATAACCAAATTAAGATAAACCATAAGATCATCTTAATAGATGCAGAAAAAGTATTTGATAAAATCCAACACCCATTCCTATTAAAAACACTAGAGAGCATAGGAATAAATGGACTTTTCCTTATGTCAATAGCATCTATTTAAAACCATCAGTAAGCATCATATGTAATGGTGATAAACTACAACCATTCCCAATAAAATCAGCAGTGAAACAAGGATGCCCATTATCACTATTACTATTCAATATTGTTTTAGAAATACTAGCTATGGGAATAAGAGATGAAAAACAAATTAAAGGAATAAGAGTAAGTAATAAGGAAACCCAATTATCACTCTTTGCAGATGATATGATGATATACTTAGAGAACTCTAGAGAATCAACAACAAAGCTATTAGAAATAATCTACAATTTTACAAAGTTGCAGGATACAAAATAAATTCACATAAATCCTCAGCATTTTTATACATCACCAACAAAACTCAATAGCAAGAGATGCAAAGAGAAATTGCATTTAAACTAACTGCCGATAGTATAAAATATTTGGGAATCTATCTGCCAAAGGAAATTCAGGAACTATATGAGCAAAACTACAAAACACTTTCCACATGAAGAATTAGTCCTTAAACTAATCTATTTATTTAATGCTTTACTAATTAGACTCTCAAGAAACTATTTTAAATGACCTAGAAAAAATAATAACAGAAATCATCTGAAAGAACAAAAGGTCAGAAATTTCAAGGGAACTAATGAAAAAAAAAATCAAATGAAGTTGGCTTAACTGCACCTGATCTAAAACTATATCATAAAGAAGCGGTCACCAAAACCATTTCATATTGGCTAAGAAATAGACTAGTTGATCAGTAGAATAGGTTAGGTTCACAGGACAAAATAGTCAATAACTATAGTAATCTAATTCTTGACAAACCCAAAGACCCCACCTTTTGGGATAAGAATTCACTATTTGACAAAAACTGCTTGAAAAATTAGAAATTAGAATGGAAAAAAAAACTAGTCATTGACCCACACTGAACACCATATACCAAGATAACATCAAAATGGGTTCGTGATTTAAGCATAAAGAATGAGATTATAAATAAATTAGAAGAACCTAGGATAGTTTACCTCTCAGACTTGTGGAGGAGGAAGGAATTTGTGACCAAAGAGATCATTATTGATTGCAAAATAGAAAATTTTGATTATATCAAGTTAAAAAGCTTTTGTACAAACAAAACTAATGTAGACAAGATTAGAAGGGAAGCAATAAACTTTGAAAACATTTTTACAGTTAAAAGTTCTGATAAAAGGTTCATTTCTAAAATATATAGAAAATTGACTCTAATTTATAAGAAATCAAGCCATTCTCCAGTTGATAAATGGTCAAAGGATATGAACAGACAATTTTCAGATGATGAAATTGAAACTATTTCTATTTATATGAAAAGGTGTTCCAAATCATTATTGATCAGAGAAATGCAAATTAAGACAACTGTGAGATACCCACTATATACTGTCAGATTGGCTAAGATGACAGAAAAAAAATGATAAATGTTGGAGGGGATGCAGGAAAACTGGGACACTGATGCATTGTTGGTGGAGTTGTGAATGAATCCAACCATTATGAAGAGCAATCTGGAATTATGCCCAAAAAAGTTATTAAATTGTGCATACCCTTTGATCCAGCAGTGTTACTACTGGGTTTATATCCCAAAGAGATACTAAATAAGGGAAAGGTATCTGTATGTGCCAAAATGTTTGTGGCATCCCTTTTTATGGTGGCTAGAAACTGGAAAATGAATAGATGCTTATCAATTGGAGAATGGTTGGGTAAATTGTGGTATATGAATGTTATGGAATATTATTGTTATGTAAGAAATGATCAGCAGGATGAATACAAAGAGGCCTGGAGAGATTTACATGAATTGATGCTGAGTGAAATAAACAGAGCCAGATCATTATACACTTCAACAACAATATTGTATGAGTATATATTCTGATGGAAGTGGATCTCTTCAACAAAGAGAAGATCTAATTCAGTCCAATTGATCAGTGATGGACAGAATCAGCTACACCCAGAGAAGGAACACTGAGAAATGAGTGTGAACTGTTTGCATTTTGTTTTTTCTTCTCAGGTTATTTTTATCTTCTGAATCTAATTCTCCCTGTGCAACAAGAGAACTGTTAGGTTCTGCACACATATATTGTATCTAGGATATGCTATAACATATTTAACATGTATAAGACTGCCTGCCATCCAGGGGAGGGGGTGGAGGGAGGAAAGGGAAAAGTTAGAACAGAAGTGAGTGCAAGGGATAATGTAAATAATTACCCATGTATATGTACTATCAGCTCGGATGACAAGAAAAGATAATGGTGTATGTTGGAGGGGGTGTGGGAAAACTGGGACACTGATATGTTGTTGGTAGAACTGTGAATACATTCAGCCATTCTGGAGAATGATTTGGAACTATGCTCAAAAAGATATCAAACTGTGCATACCCTTTTATCCAGCAGTGTTACTACTGGGCTTATATCCCAAAGAATCTTAAAGAAGGGAAAGGGACCTGTATGTACAAAAATGTTTGTGGCAGCCCTCTTTGTAGTGACTGGAAACTGAGTAAATGCCCATCATTTGTAGAATGGCTGAATAAATTCTGGTATATGAATGTTATGGAATATTATTGTTTTGTAAGAAATAAGCAACAAGATGATTTCAGAAAGGCTTGGGGAGAGTTATATGAATTGATGCTCAGTGACAAGAGCAGGACCAGGGGATCATTATATACTTCAACAACAATACCATATGATGATCAGTTCTGATAGAAGTGATGAATGAACCAAATCAGTTCCATTTGTTCAATAATGAATAGAACCTTGTTCTACACCCAGCAAAAATACTCTGGGAAATGAATGTGAACCACTACATAGTATTTCCAGTCCCTCTGTTTTTGTCCACTTGCATTTTTGATTTCCTCAAAAGTTAATTGTACATTATTTCAAAGTCCGATTCTTCTTATGCAACAAAATAACTATATGGATTTTCATACATATATTGTATTTAATATATACTTTAACATATTTAACATGTATTGGTCTACCTGACATCTGGGGGAGGTGGTGGGGGGAAGGAGGCGAAAAGTTGGAACAGAAGGTTTTGCAAATGTCAATGCTGAAAAGTTATCCATGCATATATCTTGTAAATAAAAAGCTGTAATAAAAAAAGTTATCAAACTGTGTGTAGTAGAGTTACTACTGGGGTTATATCCCAAAGAGATATTAAAGAAGGGAAAGGGACCCATACATGCAAGGATGTTTATGGTAGTCCTTTCCATAGTAACTAGAAACTGGAAATTGAATGGATGCCCATCAAATGGAGAATGGCTGAGTAAATTATAGTATATAAATGTTATGGAATATTATTGTTCTGTTAGAAATGATTACAGGATGAATATAGAGAGGCTTGGAGAGACTTACATGAACTGATGATAAGTGAAATGAGCAGAACCAGGAGATCAGTATACACTTCAACAACAATACTTTATGAGGATCAATTCTAATGGAACTGGCTATCTTCAGCAATGAGAGGATCCAATTCAGTTCCAATTGATCAGTGATGAACAGAAACAGCTACATTCAGCAAGAGACCACTGGGAAATGACTGTGGACCACGATATAGCATTTTAACTCTTTCTGTTGTTTGTTTGCATTTTTGTTTTTCTTTCCAGATTATTTTTACCTTTCTAAAACCAATTTTTCTTGTGCACCATAAGAATTATATAAATATGTGCACATATATTGTATTTAACATATACTTTAACATGTTTAACATGTTTGGGACTGCCTGCCATCTAGGGTAGGGAGTGAAGGAAAGGAAGGGAAAAGTTGGAACAGAAGTGTTTGCAAGGGTCAATGTTGAAAAATCACTCGGGTTATAAAGGAAGTCAAATAAAATGGAGAATTTATTAATTAAAAAAAAAAAACCTTAAAGGTCTGCTCAAATCAGTTTATTTTTTAATTAGTATTATTATTATTTTGTTTAAGCATTAAGGAATACCTTATGCATAAAGTAAGTACTCTAGTAAAATTATCAGTATTCTCTTTTAAGAGTCATCCTTGAAATCTATTACATTGTGAACACAAACCTGCCATTTCACAACCTGGTATAAAACAAAAATCTGTATAACTATCTACCTAACAGTGACAAAATCTTTCTTTTGCTCCATTCTCTCATTCAGATCAAAATTTCTGAGTTAGCTTTCATTCTATGTTAAGACTATCCAGTTTAGGGACTTTAAACAGTGTAGTTTATCATGAGACTTAGGGATTATATAGAAAAATGGAAAATGATCCATTTCCTGGGATGACAGCAGTGTTAAGGATAGTAGTCATTACTGTGAGCTTGGACCCCTGTTCTTTCTCACTGTTTATCAAACTAGCAAATACTGGGCTGCTTTTATTGCAAATATTGCTTGTGTTTTATCACTTAACATGTAGGGGAGGAAGAAGGTATAAAGATGAAGATTCTCATATTGGTATTTAAAGAACTATCTATTTAAATATAGATCATTTTTGATGATGTTTCCCTAGAAGCATCCGCATAGCGTGGAGCAATTAAATGGAAAGAAGCTGTACATATTGAACTAGAGATGTTGTGGCTGCTATTGTTTTCCAGACCTTTGGTTAATAATGCCTGTAATTCAAAATTTTGAAATTAATCTTAAATTAAAGCAGATAAATAGCAAGCATAGAATTATTTGCATATTATTTGTATTCAAATTTGAACTTTATATCTTGGGACACTAATGAACCTGCATAGATAAGATTAAGCTAGAGGGATTAATTTCTTAAGTGCTGTAATATACAGAAGGGTTCCCAATAGAAAACCATTCTGTATTCTTGATCCTGTTGTTTTGGCATATCAGTTTTTCTAAAATGTCAGGCAATATCTTCCATTAAGATCATAAAATATACAACTTCAGCCTCATCAGAATCTTACCTAATTGGTATATTTTTGCAAAAAATATAAAAAAGCATGAATTAATGATGTAAAAATGAATTGAGGGGAAAAAGCCCACCATATATTTGATAATATTTCAAAATTCCCTTATAATTAAAAACTTCCCATTACATCCTTGGTAATATGGAACCAAAAAAAAATATGTTTTGTGTACAATTTTAAAAATGATATTTATTTAGGAAAGCAAATGAGTAGCTCTTGTGTTATAAAAGCTGCAATAAAAATATTTGTTATGACATTCACCTCTACCTTTTAGTTTCAAATTTAATTATATTTCCCAATTAATATATTTTACAAAGTTCTGGGTTATTGCTTTACTTGGCTCTGAATAGCAGTCTTCAATATTTTTTCTTAATAAATGAGTTGATGATATTCATTATTGAAGATAGTTTTTCTGCTGGGAAATCCCCACACTAATAAAATTAAAAACAAAAAAAAAATAAAATAAAAGCAGACATTTTACTTTTCACACAAAAAATTCCCATATTTATCATTCCTCATCCACAATATTAACATATTATTGATATACTAAAGTCTTCACAAAAAATGCCTAGACTTTTCATTCTATCCAGATGCATTAATATTTTCCCATTATTTATATAACAAAGAATTAGGTAAATGAGTTAACATATTAAAAGGATCTAGAAGCCTAAAAATGAATAATGAATTCCATCTCTTATGACTACGATAATGATGATATTAGAGAAACAACCACTCCGCGTTTAAATTTCAAAATATATTTCGTGAGTTTGTTGTCACCTCATGAATGAAATTAATTCCATATCAATTTCCACCATTTTCCCAAAATGATCCCTATTTTTTATTCCTTATTTTATTACATTTTGAGTTTTCCATGCTTAATTTAAAATCTCCCTTTTTAAAGTATCAGTAAAAGTTAAAAGACCCACTGAACATACTAAACGCACAGCAAAACAAAATACAAAAAAAAATTTTTTTGAGACAACCCATTTCTGCTCTAACTTTGTTAAAATTTTTTCTAAAAGTAGCAATTTCTAGGATTTATAACAGCCCAGATGAAATCAATAGAAATAATACTAGTAGTGTGTAGATTTATGTGAAGTATTTCATATGGAAAAAGTTTTTCCCAGACACAAATTGGATTAGTCCAAAATTAGTATTCAAGGGTAATATATTGAAGAAAAAAAAATATATGGAACTAATGATGTCTTTTTCAATTGAATTGTTATTGATATTTTATTTTTATATTATCTTCATTTCCAAATATATCTCTCACATATCCCATAATTCTTTCTTTATAACAACAAAAATGTGTTCTTAAGAGAGCAAAATGATATAACACTAATTATTTAAAATCCTATTGTACAGATCAACTAGACCTTGTCCCTTAAAGCATTTACCTTTATCTCATTATACAAGTCCTCATAATTTCTAACCTGAATTATTGCAACTGCAAATCATCTGCCTTCCACAAATCTCTATTTCATTTCAGTCTCCTTTCTGCTCTCAATATGATCTTTTTAAAGCTGAGGTCAAATCACATAATTCCCTTTATCAATAAATTTCAATAGCTTCCTATCCCAGGGTCAAATGTAAAATTCTCTATTTGGTGTTTAAAGTCCTGTATAATCTACTCCCTGTTCACATAAAAATATTTTCATATATATTTGTTATCTTCCCTATAAGACTGTAATCTTCAGGGCAGGGATTGTCTTTTGTCTTTGTGTTTCAGGTGCTTCATATAGTTCCTGTTCATAGTAGGAACTTAAATTTTGACTGACTGACTAAGAATTTCTGAACTACAGAATACTCAGTAGGTTTGCTAGTAAATGTTTAATATCATAGTCTGAAACTGCAAGACAGATATATAAGTTTAAACCAGAATTATTAATATGTTCTCCATCACTTTCTTAAATTTAAACGATCCACAAAACAATAAACTAAAATCTGATTTGTAGTACTTGCCCATTTTAATTTCTGAGGTGTAAATGCTCACACTGAAAATGTAATAGCCTACATGGGAGCTGGCTTCAATACACTGCTCAATACTTTACTTTATGAATTACATATAGACTTGGAAAATTGTATTAAGTTTTAAATATATACTATGGAAGCTTGTATCTAAAGTAAATGTAGTAAAATCCTGTTGGCAGAAGAAAAACTGCAGTGACTTCCTATTTTTTCTAGAATTAGAAACTTTTCATTTTGGCATTTACAGTCATTCATAAACTGGTTTTAACTTACCTCTCTCTAGCCTCATTTCATATTTTCTTCTTCTTGTGCTCTACATGCTAGCCAAATTGGCCTATTTGCTTTCCTTTGAGGTCATCATTCTCTGTGCCTTTGTATAAGACATTCTCTGTGTCTGAAATATACTGTCACCACTTCAGATGCCTGGAATGCACTCCCTCATATTTCTTTCTCTCTGTTTCTCTCTCCATCTTTTTCCATTTCTCTCTCTTTCTCTCTCTCTCTCTCTTTCTCTTTCTCTCTCCTCTCAGCATTCCAAGAAGATTATTTTAAGACTTAGTTCAGGAGCTAATTCCTAATTTTTAAGTGTCCTCCCACTTCCTAAATTACCATCTATATACTTAATTATTTAGGTACCTAAGTGGCATAGTGAGTCCACTGAGTACTGGCCTTGGAGCTCAAATGTGGCTGAAACTAGCTGTGTGACCCTGAACAAGTTACTTAAGTGCATTTGCCTCGATTCCTCATCTGTAAAATGAGCTAGAGAAGAATATGACAAACTCCTATAGTAATTTGCCGAGAAAACTCTAACTGGGATATTAGAGAATTAGATACTACTAAAAATGAGTCAACCACACTTAATTGCTCAAAATGTGAATATTCCACAACCCAGACAGTAAGATCCTTGAAGCAGGGACTGTTTTACTTTTCATCTTTCCAGCACCAGGGTCTGACACCCCCTGTATATAAAACAGTCATTTAGTAATCCTATTTGGTCAGCCAGATAGGTTCCCTTTGTAAAGATAATGACTACTTCCATTTTAATTTATTTTAAAAATCCAAATAATCATATATCCGACTTGGTGAAAAGAAAGATACCCAAGATCCATAAAGTTTAATTCTGTAACCAGAGCTATCCAACCATGGAACAGTCTGCCTTCTGTCAGTAAGCTATCCTTGTCACTAAAGTGTTCAAGCAGAAACTAGATGACCATCTGTCAGTGATGCTACAGCGGGGATTTCTTCATTGTAGAGAAATAGAACTAGATAAACTTGAAGATCCTATAAAAATTTTACATCAAATAATTCTACAAATTCATGGCATATTTGATATAAGCTAAATTCAGTAAAGCAAAGAAATCATGGCAGTCTTTGAGAGTTTTATTAAAGGGAAGTTCTTTGTCTCTCCCCAACCCACCCTCCAGATTCTGATATGTCTCAGTAATAACTTAATAAGCAACATTTTTTTTTGAAGGATCATCAAGGAACAGCAAATACCTGACCACAAATTTGGACAAATTTGGTAAAAAAAAAAAAAAAAAAAAAAAAAAAAAAAACCATTAACACCAAAAGATAAACTACTGCCTATGGCTAACTATGCTATCTTAGCCAAAACAACAATGTACATTGATAGAATGCATACATGGCATGTACCAGGTGGGCAAAAGCATAACTATCTCAACCATCTCCTCTACTCAGATTCTAGTAGGGATAGCCCAGAACTCTATATACAAGTACTCCCAGAAAAGGAGTGCTCAAGTACATGCTCAATCCTACAACTATCATCCAGGGGAATTAATCCCTATGAAGATTAAACCTAACCACAGCTACTAAAGATCAGGAAAGCTCTCACTCCCTATTGTTCCTAAGATTCAAGGCCAGAAGGAGATAGGATTTTATCAATAAAAATGACACTAAAGAAGATATATTACCATTTCCCTTGTCCTTGAACTCTACTTGGCTTTTCCATTTATCCTTGATGTGTTATCAAATTATATCAGAACGTGAATTCCTTGAAAGTAGGTACTGTTTTGCTTTTCATTTTTATTCTCAGTGTTTAGCACAGTGTTTTATGCATAGTAGGTCTTTAATATATACTTTTATATTCATTTATTCACAAAGTGAAACTCAAATTTAAAAAAATCTGTTATGCTAAAAGTAATTTTTAATCCAAAGAAAGACATAGGAAAATAGGTCAGTATTTAGGTCAGTTATACCAAGACCCTCCCTGGAATAAATTACATCTGTATTTGAAAAAGGAAATGAATAGTAATTTATGAATGCTAATTAATATCTAGCCACAAGCCACCCTTACCACCCACATCACCTCTTTATTACAATAACTCTGGGTAAATTTTAATATTCTCAAAGTTGTTTAACCTAAAATGTCTTCAGGGGATGACTTTCTTAGAAACCTCTAAACTACCACCCACAATTTCTATACCAATCCAAAACCTCTACATATTTATAGACAGGAAAATGTCTAGCTTTCATCCTTAAATTAAGTCCAGACATTAACAAGCATTTTTAAGTGCCCACTTTGTTCCAAACATAGCACTAAGCATTGGGAATAACACAAAAATAAAATTAATCAAACAAATTAAATCTCCCATGCTCTTAAGAAGCTCCCAATTTAAATAAGTAATTCTCTATAAGATAGAGATTGTTAATCTTTTCTGTGTCAGACTCTTTTGCCAGTCTAGTGAAAAATATGGGTGCTGTCTTAGAAAATTTTTAGATACATAAAATAAAATACATGTGTAACAGGAAACCAATCACACTGAAATCAAGTAATCAAGTGTGTTTGTGTGTGTGTGTGTGTGTGTGTGTGTGTGTGTGTGTGTGTGGTGTATTTTAAGATTCCAAGTTAAGAACCTAATATAAAGTACAATTTGAAGTAAACAGGGGAAAGTATCCTTAGCTCAAGATCCTTCTCTAAATGATGTCTGAATTTCCATGTTATCTTCGCTTTATTATCTTAAAAACATATTCTTCAAAGTGATAGTATATTTTCTTTAACACTCTACTTACAGAAATGGAAGTAAATTAAAAGTCAACTTTGGAATCAGAAGACCTGAAGTCTGATTCTGCTACAGACATACTAGATCAGGTCAATACAAATGTATTGTATGTTACCTAATGTCTCAGTGTCACAGGACAATTCTTTAAAGTAAAATTTGTTTTTTAAGTTGTTTGACTGCATCAGTGAAGTGGAGGGTGTTTTCATATTTTTCACTTCATTCTGAAGTGAAAATTTGATCTGGACCAATATAAATAAATTGCATATGTTTAATAAAGTCTTTATTCTTTAGAGAATCAACAAGCATTTTAAGAAGGAAAATTAGGTATGTCTCAGAGAGCCAGATTCCATGATTTTATCTAATAGAGATACAGCAAACTGAATTATATTTATTATTATTATATTAAATTTTATTATGTGTATATGATTGAATTTTCTCATTAAAAGGAAATATTTAGGGAAGCAAAGGAGGCAAAGGCATTATGTTAAGTATAATAAAGGAAGTTCAGAGCTTAAAATTATATTTGTTGGTTTAAAGGTTAAAGTCTATACCATTTATGATTTCAACATTGTAACCTCATCATCATCACAGTTCACAATTAATACTTTCAATTTTACAAAACACTACTCCGCAACATTGCGAGTCAGTAGTACACGTTTTACTTTCCTAATTTTCTAGATGAGGTATTTGAGACTAACATGTTAAGAGTGTCTTTACATAAATATCTGGTAAGTTTTTAAAGCACTAACTAAAGGAAATTAAAGCAAGAAAATGGTCTTCCATTTATGTTGTTTAAAGAGGATTTATTCTTTAGGTAGGAACTAATTCTAGATGACCTCTAAAGTCTTTCAATTTGATAATTCTATGACTATGGAATCCAAATTTATTTTTAACATTCATAATATAAAATATCATCTTCATGAAAAAATCAAAATCTCTATTTTAATAATTAATTTTGATGGTTTTCAAGTCTTTTTATTCTCATACAAAGCAATTATGTAAAATCTATTTCATTTAAAACCCAGGATCTAATATCTCATCTAACTCAACAACTACATTTAAGAGTGAGGAATAACCCAGCCAGGGACTTAAAATGACTTGCAAAAGCTACAGATATTAAATATAAGACATCAGATTTGAACTCAGATGTTATCAATCCAAATTTAATGGTATTTCTCCTATGCTGAAATGTTAATTAGTGAATCAAATGTTGCAACAAATATATACTGGTTTTGCAAATAATAATTTTCTTTAAAAACTTCAACAATTAATATTTAGCTTTATTTTACTTTAAATTACCTTTTATATTATTACATTTTATTATACTTATTATATTTACATTACTTAAACTCATTTTTCATGGATAATAATAAGATTTTTGCTACATTTCTTTAGCTAAGAAACATTTTGTTCATAGTGCTGATTTCCAATTCATATTATGAACATGGGCTGAGAGACTGTAATCTTCTGGATATTGCATTGGCTGCACATTAAGCATGTAAACAATATAACAGGATAGACACATCTAAGAATATAATCTTTTAATTAGGTTATAAAATATTCTTTTATAACTCAAACATTTTTGCTGACATTTAATAATTAAAATGGACTCTGACATCAGGTCTTTGGAATAACTGTCTACACTTAACAGAACTATTTAACACATATCAATTTTTTGAATTATTTAATATCGTTTCTTTTGGTAACTCAGTACTTACGATTTAAACTGTCAGAGAGGGCTCTAAAATCCTTATCTCTAGCCACAGCCTTTCTCCAAACTACACATTTCTATGATTTATTGGACATATCCAGTTGGATGGTCTACCAGTGAAGCAAATTCAACATATATACAAATATATATTACTAAAGAAAAAATAAGAAAGTGATTGAACAAATAGCAAGTTTACAAACATATGCTTGTATATAAACAAATTCTCAGAAGGCAAGACATGTTCAGAATACCTTAAAACTTATAAACACTTGTAAATTCAAAGCAATCAGCCAAGTCAAAGTATACTTTAAAATTTGTTAAATGGGTTGGTCTCAATATGAAACATAATGCATTTAGTTTATTTTCAAGATTAATCTCTCCCCAAACTCATACAAATATAATATAAATGCAAACTTTAACTTCAGAATCATAGATGACAATATAATGCTGATATTAATAGCAAAAGAGATTAGAAATTAATCACTATCAGTGTTAAATAAAGCTAGCAAAGAATATGATATCTAATCTAATTTAAATTTAAATTTATAGCATGCAGAAGAATATAACCACTTCTTTCTCAATTTATTAGGGGTCACAAGTAACAGGTTGTATAGTCACATCCATTTGCAAAAACATAATGATACTATCTCATGAAGAAGAGCTCAAAAATGTGATGTGGAGGAATAAACTGTGGTTCAAAATGATGAAGTTGCATGTAAATTTATATTTTGGAAGATGTTAAAGAAAAAAAGCACTCAAGAATCTTGATTCCTCCTTATTTAAATCTATTACAAAATATCTCTATCACATCACTATAAAATACTTTTAAATGACTCCTCTATGCACAGACTCAATGCAGTTCCTGTAAATAATCTATTTGTTGCTATGGTAAAAGGCTTATGATGAGAGGTACATCTTCTGATTTACTTTTTGGAAAGAGTTTTTCTTTTGTTTTTTAGTCTTATTATAAAACCACTTTATAGTCATCAACACATTTGACAATGCTGATTTCCTGCCCATAAGTGGGTAAAAAAACTAAAATACAATAGAGGAATAATGAGTAATGAAGAGAGATTATATAAATCTTTCCAAATTAGAAGAGAAAAATTTTTCAGTAGGACAGAATGACCAATACTTACACATGCATACATATATACATAAAATTTTATGTATGTGTGTGAATATATATATATATATATATATATGTGTGTGTGTGTGTGTGTGTGTGTGTGTGTGTGTGTGTGTGCATTCTGCACCACCTTAAAAAAGTCATCAATTCTAAGACAGGTATAGAATACATAGAATGAGATAACAGTAACAATATTTTTTCTATTCCAAACAGCATCCAATCTTGGCATGGATATCTCCCAGGACCATTCAAACTTTTCTATATTATTAGAAGCATAATTAGACTAAAAGCTTTCTTGCAGAAACCCACACACATTGCCAGCCAGTGAGAGAACCTGGAATTGCCAAGAACTCCTTCCTGTGGTTGATTATGTCCTAGAAACCCACAAGAGGGTATTCCTGTAGAATAGAGACCATTATATAAAAATGGCAAAGTACTATGGGCCAACAGAAAATATACTTAAAATGAAGATGATATTCCAATTTGCCAGAGGCAACACATACTTAGACTAAAATTTTCATTAGAAACACAAAACTGAAAGCCAAAATTCTTTACCTTAGTAGTGCCTTATTTGATAAGATACTAATTAGATAAGAAGTAAACCACATTAGTAAAGTCACACATCCTTTATTAAATTGGTAGACATAGTATGATAGACTTAAATCAAATTCTAAAAAATTCATAAGAATTTCTAAAAAAAATTCTAACCATCTTATTCATTCATTCATTTGTATAGACATATTTCTGGGACCCCTTGGCATCTATCCTGGAATTTATTATGGTGTCATACCCAATAAAGAACAAGGAGACAGTGATTCCTTGGGCATGAAAATCAATTATACAGTCAGCTCCTCTTCTTTTGTTAGATAAAGAGAATGGTTGATGGCAGAATTTCAGTTGCCTACTTTCAAATGAACAGGGCAGTTATATACAGGGAGGTCAAACAAAATATTTCAAGAATATACTGAAGTACACCTCAAACAATGTAATATAGAAATAGAGAGTAGACAGCTGTGAACAACAGAAACTGTTCAGAAAATACTGTATGCTTCTATCATGAATGGGTGACCTGCCTTGAGCCAAAATAACACATAGGCCACAAAAACTCAAATTATGAGTTAGTTGCAGTGACAGATTCTAATAAAGGCCAATTGAGCATTTAGGTTACGCAAAACAGTAGTATGCTGTTTGGATTCATCAGACACACTGCAATTTTCTTATATTGCTATTAATCAGATATTTGTTGATGACTTTTTTCATTTTTTATTATAGCTTTTTATTGACAGAACATATGCATGGGTAATTTTTCGAAATTAACCCTTGCAATCACTTCTTTCCAACTTTCCCTTCCTTTCTTCCACTCCCTCCCCTAGGTGGCAGGCAGTCCAATATGTGTGCATATTTATACAGTTCTTGTGTTGCACGAGAAAAATCTGATTAAGAAGGATAAAAATAACTTGTGAAGAAAAACAAAAATGCAAGGGGTCCACACTTATTTCCCAGTGTTCTTTTGTTGGGTGTAGCTGATTCTGTTCATAACTGATCAATTGGAACTGAACTGGATCCTCTCATTGCCAAAGATAGTCACTTCCATCAGAATTGATCCTCATATAGTATTGTTGTTGAAGTGTATAATGATCTCCTGGTTCTGCTCATTTCTTTTAGCATCAGTTCATGTGAGTTTCTCCAAGCATCTTTGTATTCATCCTGCTGGTCATTTCTTACAGAACAATAATATTCCATAACATACATATACCATAATTTACTCAGCCATTCTCCATTTTATGGGCATCCATTCAACTTCTAGCCTCTAGCCACCATGAAAAGGGCTATCACAAACATCCTTGCACATACAAATCCCTTTTATTTCTTTAATATCTCTTTGGGATACAAGCCTAGTAGTAACATTGCTGGATCAAAGGGTATGCACAGTTTGATAACTTTTTGGGCATAATTCCAAATTGCTCTCCAGAATGGTTGGATTCATTCACAACTCCACCAGCAATGCATCAGTGTCCCAGTTTTCCCACATCCCCTCCAACATTCACCATTATCTTTTCCTGTCATCTTAGCCAATCTGACAGGTATGTAATAGTATCTCAGAATTGTCTTAATTTGCATTTCTCTGATCAATAATGATTTGGAACCCTTTTCATATGACTAGAAATAGTTTCAATTTCATCATCTGAAAATTGTCTGTTCATATACTTTGACCTTTTATCAGTTGGAGAATGGCTTGATTTCTTATAAATGAGAGTCAATTCTCCATATGTTTTGGAAATGAGGCTTTTATCAGAACCTTTAACTGTGAAAATTTTTTTCCAGTTTATTGCTTCCCTTCTAACCTTGTCTGCATTAGTTTTATTTGTACAAAGGCTTTTTAATTTGATATAATTTAAATTTTCTATTTTGCAATCAATAACGATCTCTAGTTCTTTTTTGGCCACAAGTTTCTTCCTCCTCCACAAGTCTGAGAGGTAAACATCCTATGTTCTTCTAATTTATTTATAATCTCATTCTTTATGCCTAAATCATGAACCCATTTTGATCTTATCTTGGTATATGGTGTTAAGTGTGGTTCCATGCCTAGCTTCCGCCATACTAATTTCCAATTTTCCCAGCAGTTTTTGTCAAACAGTGAATTCTTATCCTTAAAGCTGGAGTCTTGGGTTTGTCAAACACTAAATTATTAAGGTTATTGACTATTTTTGCCCTTTGAACCTAACCTATTCCACTGATTAACTAGTCTATTTCTTAGCCAACACCAAATGGTTTTGGTGACTGCTGATTTATAATAGTTTTAGATCATGTATAGCTAGGCCACCTTCATTTACTTTTCTCTTCATTAATTCCTTTGAAATTTTTGACCTTTTGTTCTTCCAGAAGAATTTTGTTGTTATTTTTACTAGGTCATTAAAATAGTTTCTTGGGAGTCTGATTGGTAAAGCACTAAATAAATAGAATAGTTTAGGCAGTAATGCCATCTTTATTATATTCACTCAACCTATCAAAGAGCACTTAATGTTTTTCCAATTGTTTTGATCTGACTTTATTTGTGTGGAAAGTGTTTTGTAGTTTTGCTAACATAGTTCCTGACTTTCCTTTGGCAGATAGATTCCCAAATATTTTATACTATTGGCAGTTACTTTAAGTGGAATTTCTTTTTGTACCTCTTGCTACTGGATTTTTGTATTGTTCTGGTTAGTTTTCTGGAGATCTCTGGAGCAGCCTTTGTTTTAGCAGAGTAATCACCAAGAGAATAGCCAGGTTTTAACGTCCACATTCTTTATTATCTCGTTCACAATCTAGTTTCCTTGCCTGGGGCCCGGGATAGTTTTTTTGAGGTCCTTCTGGAATGTGTCTTGGTGTCTGTGGGGGGAGGCAGGAAGACCACTACCACAGTCTCTGCCTTGAAGTCTGTCTCAATCCGTGAGCTTGTGCTCCAACCGCTAGTCTTCTGTCTTCTCTGAGTCTGTCTCCAATCCCTTTCCAAGGCTGTGTCTGGCCCTTCTGAATCTGCCTCTGGTTCAAACAGGCCTTGGTCTCAGTGGAGAAATGAAGGAGGACAAGTCTCTCACCACGGTGGTGTGAGATGGAATGAAAGAATCTGGCTGAGTTTGTCCCAGCTGCTTGTAGTTTTCCGTCCCCACCCTTGGTCTGATAGTTCTGGAATTTTGCTATAATATTTCTTGAAGTTTTGATTTTGGGATCGGTTTTAGTGGGTGATCGATGAATTCTTTTTCAATGAAGAAATTTTTTACCTTCTGTTTCTGTATTTTACCTTCTATTTTCTATAACATCTGGGCAGTTCTCTTTGATGATTTCCTGAAAAATAATGTCTAGGCACTTTTTTTTTTCCATTATGATTTTCAGGAAATCCCATAATCTTCAGATTATCTCTCCTAGATCTATTTTCCAGGTCTGTTGTTTTCCCAAATAGGTATTTAACATTTTTTCTTTTTTTTTTTTCTTTTTTCTTTTTTTTTTTTTTTTTGGTTTTGCTTGATTCTTTGTGTATCCTCTAGTCATTCATTTCCATTTGTTCAATTCTGATTTTTAATGAATAATTTTCTTCATTTACTTTTTAAAATTTCTTTTAAAAAGAAATTGTTTTGTTCTATGGAATTTTTTTTTCCATTTCACCAATTTTATTTTTCAAGGAGCTATTTTCTTTTTCCAATTCACTAATTCTGTTTTTCCTAGAGTTAATTTCTTTATCCACTCTATCCTTTAATGAGTGACTTGACTTATCTAGACCCTACTGGCAAAGCTTCCCTTTTCTTTCCCCATTTTTCTTCTAGCTCTCTTTTAAGAGTCTTTTTAAATTTCTTCTATGAGAGCCTTGTGGGATGGGGATCAGGTTATATTACCATTTGTGGCTTCATCCAGAGACAATCTGTTTTTAATCTCCTCAATGTTTGAAGTCTGCTCTCTTTCAGTATAGAAGCCATCTATAGTTAGAACCCATTTTGCCTTTTTACTCATTTTAACAACAAATCAATGCAATGTGCTTTTGGGGCAGTGTGGTGTTACTAAGCTTCTTTAACAGACAACAGGAAGTAGCAGTAAAGCAGAAGTGAGACAGCAATGGCTGTGCTGGGATCAGCGTCTGCACTGTGATCAGCTATTGCAGGCTGAAATGGTGCTAAGTTTCTCCTGGTGCTGGGTGGGTGTAACCAGGTCCAGAGAGGCTCTATTGTTTTTGGAGTTTTAGTCTTTAGCCCCTGTGGTTTATAGCTTCTCTGCTGATCTATTGGCTTGCTGCCAGAGCAAAGTAGCTGACACTGTGGTAAAATTCTCCCCGGAATTTTTCTGCTGGCTGAGACCACCCCCCACCTCACTCTGATCTGCTCAATGTGAACTGTTTCCATGCTCTCACTGCCTGCTTGCCTGATGTTGTACCTCTCCTAACCATGCCCATTTGTGAGCAAAAACAGGTTCTGACAGTCAGGCACTAATTCTGAGGCCAATTCATAAAAAAGTAGTCTGAGAGTAAGAGAAAGCTTAGATAGGCTCGTGTGTTCTCTCCATTTTGGCTCCCCCCCCCCCCATGATTTTTTTTTTGCTATGGAAAGAAATTGTAAGCCAAACTTTTTATTTTCTGTAAAAATCATTTACTATTAAATTGAAAATTACTGTCATTAAAAATAACTCTTATCCAAGTATACTGAGTTAAAGTACTATATCTTTCTTCTTTTAAAGGTCATTTTAATTCAAATTTCCTATGTCTTAGCTAATAATGCTGTTAAAGAATCAAAGGAATGTATTAACATTTTTTAAAAAAAGTTTTCTTTAATTTGATATGTAAGTAGTTATGATCTTAATAATAGTAGTAAGTAGCAGTAACACTTTAGAAATCATTATTCTTTAATCATAGAATTATAAAATATAAGTAGTGAAGTTTCCCAGTTCAACCTATACCTAAAAACAATCCCCATGTCAATACATCCAGCCATTGTTATTATTTCTAAGTATGAGCTAAATTCCTAAGTGTGTGTGTGTGTGTGTGTGTGTGTGTGTGTGTGTGTATAAAATTTTATTTAAAAGGAGAGATGATATCTACCTACTTTGTGAAATTCCAGTAGCACCATGTATACACTACCAATCCAATTATGTCTGTGGACAAATCCCTTCCTTTTAAAAATAAAGATAAATTCATAAAAACAAATATCTTTGGAAGAGGTGACAATTTTATTTATTTCCATACCAAGAAATGAAGGTTAAAAACAGAATTTCCTAAAAGAGAGGGATTAGAATAATAGAAAAGATTACCAATGGATTGTGTCTGAAAAGTAGCCAGAAATAAGACTGGGAGAAACAGGACCTAAAAGTGATAGTCTAGCTATAGTCTGGATAAACTTACAATTAACAATTTTACCTAAGTCTGGCTTATCTCTGGATAAATTTTCAACTCATACAAACTTTGATTTAAAATATTTAAGTAGATTCCATTATAACAATCTGCTTTCATTAACATTGAAATATAGCCATATTATTAATGTTAATAAAGAAAGACTGTCTTGGGAATCAGAAACATTTAGGTTCAATTCCACATTCTGATAAATACTTTTATGAAACTAGAAACAAGTGATTTAATTTGTAGTGTCTGAGTGGATGTCTTTAATACTCTAGGTTATGGAAGAGTTGCTGATCTCCAATAGTAGAGGAGCATTTTCAGGCTTAGAGTTATCTGCTCTGGATTCTCTGTTGTTTCTTCCTTCAAAACAATAGCAACAATGACTATAGTGAGGCTGTAGAGGAGTTCTAGTAAATGTTTAACAATCAGCTCTTTATATTTAGTTTGTTTTATTAACATTTTTCTCTATCATATTCTAAAGTCTGGATAATCAACAAAACAATAAATCAAAGTTTGATTTGTAGTATTCCCTGATTATATTGTGAAAATACACTAAAAAGTAAACATGTCAATCATCCCCCATGATTAACAATAAAAAGAAATAATATTAAACATAAACAAAAACATTGTAGTGTTTTATCTTTTGAAATGATGCATCTGTTTTTAGTTAATATTGAAGAAGAAAAGGAAAGAGAGTTTTCTTAAAATAGAATAAGATGTCTAAAGAGGTAGTGCATGTACAGCATTTTCACATATTAAAAATCTATATGTCAGGGTTTATTGTTGTTGCTATAGTCACAGCAACTATTGATGCTGTTGTTGATGTTGTTGCTGTCATTGTGGCTGTAGGGATTCCTGCTCAGGTACTCCTCAGATTTATCTCTAGGATTCTGGCATACAGATTCTGTAAAAATTGCTGCAAGTGGTATTAAAGCTATTCCTAAATGTGACAATCTATGATAATACATACTTATGTTTAACTCTCAGGGGTTTGTAATTCAATTAGACCAAGTTATTTAGGTCTTAGGGCAAAAGAAGCTGTATACAAGAATAACAGCTAGAATGAATTAACAAGTAAAAATTACATGAACACCTAAGGCACTAATATATTTCAGATTCATGGATGAAATACACACATATGTATCACAAGTACAAAATAAAATATTTGGATATGTTATTATTTTATTTTATTTTTTTAAAATAACTTTTTATTGACAGATATGTTATTATTTTAAACAGGGAGAAACATAAAATACTGAGTAAAAATGTTTGACTGTATTGTACTCTATATAGCAATGGGGGAGGAGGTTAGAGTGTCAGGAAGGGTCAATATGTGTCAAAAAAAGTGCATTGTCTACCCACAAACAATTCTATCTAGCAATCCATGGGAAACCAATAATGTAGAATCATCGCCATGCATCACCATTTAAAAATATTTTGATCTATTAAATGTTCAAAATTTTTACTTTTTAAAGGAATCAGAAAGTTTAAATGTAGTCCTAATTAAATCAAAATATGAATCAAAGTTTCATTTTTCTTGGAGAATCTTAGACTTGAAGTGCACACCACAGCTCATAAGATTCACACATAATCATAGTTATACTTTCTCTGGAAAATGGCATAGAAGATAAATTATCATGTGATCATTTTACTCTTCCAAAACAAGTTTTATTGATTTTCGGATTTGTGGTAATAGCCTCTATCTGTAATAGAAGAGTTAGAAGAATTCTATTTTTTCTAAGATAATAAGACAAATCATCTCTAATAATGCAAAATACATATAATCATTGTACAGGATTTTTTTTCCTTTTTATCTTCCAATTTAGAATCTCAAAATAAAGTAGAAAAGAGGTTCCCTTTTGTCTGTGTAACCTTTTACATAAAATAAATATCTATTCAGACAATCCACACAACCAAGTGAGAAATTTTTAATCTTATATGTCATTCTTTACTCTGTTTTATATGTTTATATTGTAAACCAATTTTTAGATACATAAAACTATTCATATCTTAACTCTAGATAATATTTTCTTCCTATATATAATTTAGTTCTTATATTAATTTTTTATACTTTTGGATTTTCATCAAGAGTTTCTTCTGGAATACCTTTCTGAAGCACTAAACTAACTAAAAATCATTTCACTGAGTCTGTATATGCTAGGTATTAGCCAAAAGACTTTTAGGCAGTGAAGTTTATGTATATGTATGTGGTGGAGGGTGGAGGGAATGGGAGAGGAATTTTGTATGTCAAGAGGCACAAGTTTTATTTTCATATATTTCTGTAATAGATAACTGCCCTGATTTTTCTTTGCATTTAATTAATTGACAATGTTCATATTAGAATAAAGACTTAATACCAAATTGATAAAATAGTAATATTTTATTGGCTATGAGGAGGACATAGTAAATACTTGAACTTATGAAATGAGTCATGCTACATAAGTAGCTAATTTAAAAAAATACAGAACATTTTAAATTTATATCATGGAGAAATTAATTTGCTATCTAAAAGAAAACATAATACATATACATATATATACATATACATATATATATATATATATTTGTGTGGGTGTATCCATACATTCACATAGGTATACACATATATACACACATATGTAAGGTTCCATGGTAATAATTGTCTTCCTTGGGGTCAATTCACATAAAAATCTAAAAATCATAATGAAGTTTTAAGCTACTAAAATTTAAAATCACAGTAACATTTTTGTGATATCCAGTTTTAAAAACAAAACAAAACCAAAAAACAGGTCTTTAAAATATGTAGCATATAATGAAAAGAACATAAAACTAAGTTTCTTTGATTTCTCACAACAATTAGCTGTGTGACTAATCAGTTAACTCCTCTGAGCCCCAATTTCCTCATTTAAATATAACTGTGGCCTATGAAAGGTTGTAAAAAGTGAGATAAAATTTTGCTGCTTGCTGCAGGATGGAATGGATTAGTATTCTTATTTCATCTTCCTTTGACTCCCACTTTCTAAATGTGGGAGTTTCCACTATTTCCAACCATCCATTTTCTCCTTCCTTTGAAATATGGTTTTCTAAGTCTCCATCCTTAACTTCTACCCCCCACTTTGGAGAGAGTTGTACTTGAACATGCATGGAGTAGAATAATGGGGAATATTTTATAACCCAAATTGGCAGCTCACAACAGACAGATAACTGCTATATTTTCATTCATATTCATTTATTTGTTCTGTTTTGGATAGTTATAAATTATAAATCACTTTTACCTAGCTATAGAGCTCCAAGCCAGGACAGAGCCTGGTAGTTTCTGAAAGAGTCTATTTTCTCTCTCTCATTCTCTCCCTATGTGCTTTAATCCACTGGTCTCTTATATATATTCCATTCCCAGTAATGAAATGCAAAGAGATCTTGAATTGCTGTTATTGAACACACTTTTGTCTTATGCTGACTTCATATATGAATAAAATAGGGTTATAAATAAAGTTTAAAATATAGGTAGGGTCCAGATTTAATTCTCCTAGATGATGAGTAGGAAGAAAGAGTAGGCCTGAATAATCATCTGCTATCTATTCTCTTAAACAGAACTTTCTAGCAATGATCTGTGTGTCTTTCTTGATGCTTATTGATGAGGAATTTTCTCCTAAGATGTAGAAGTGTTTGCCAAGACAGTGACTGCTCAGACACTAGCTGTTCCTTCACTTCTATTCTCTGCCTCAACATGTCTTAAACAAAAAGAACAAATGAATAAACAAATGAATGAATTAATGAAGCAAAGCAACTGTCTCTATACAGATAAGTTTATGCTTATTCTATTACTCCTGCCCACACAAGCAGCTAGGTAGTATATTTCACTTGAACTAAGGAAGAACTGAGTTTAAATTTGTTGTCAATCATTTACTAGCTATGTGACTATAAGCAGATCATTTCATTTCTCTCTGTCTCCATTTTCCCATCTATGGAGTGGATATTATACTGTTACCTTTCAGGTTTGTTATGTGGACCAAAAGAGATAAAATATATATATATATATAATATTTTGTAAACTATAAACAGTACATAAATGATTACTTTTATTATTATCACTTATAATAATTATTATTTACCACCTTATCTCTGCAGAGTTTTGTCCTACTTAGGGAATGAGAACACTTCTTTTAAAATATGGTCTCTATTTTAGACTTAGGATGGAAAGTGCCATCCACATCCAGAGAGAGAACCATAAGACTGAATGTGGATCAAAGCAGAGTATTTTCACCTTTGTTGTTGTTATTATTGTTGGTTTACTTGTTTTTTCTTTCTTTCTCTTTTTTTCCTTTTGATCTAACTTTTCTTGCGCAACATGACAAATATAGAGAGATATTTAGAAGAATTGCACATGTTTAACCTGTATCAGATTACTTGCTGTCTAGGGAAGAGGAAAGGGAGGGAAAGAGGGATAAAAATTTGGAACGTAAAATTTTGTAAATGTGGATGTTGAAAACAATCCTTGTATATATTTGGAAAAAGAACATACCATCAAAAAAAAAAAAAGAGAGAGAGAGAGAGAAAATAAAGTACTGCACCGCCGCCCTCCTCCCCCCCCCAAAAAAAAAAAATCTGATCTCTATTTTAGTTAGCAACAATTTAAAAGGTTCCATGCTAACTAGCAAGCTGCATCTTCAACATATGTCAGGAGGAAAAAAAAATACTTAACTACTTAGAAAATGGCTACTTATTCTCTTTGCCACATAGAATTATAATAATGAAAGCACTTTGAAGACTGCAAATTTCAATAAAGGAATGAGCTGCCTTGATTATTAATATTGTTAGTATATTTTAAAAGAACAGAATCAGAGGATTTGGGATCAAATCCTGACTTTATTACTTACCAGTTATATAATGATGGATAGCTTTACCTATCTGCCTTAATTTCCTGAGTCATAAAATAAGAAAGTTGGACTAGCATCTTTTTTTAGCTCTAAATTTATGATCCCCTTCTCTTATATCACTTATGAATTTTGAAATAAAATTATATATGCATAAAATGTAAATTTATTTTAGTTAAATAAACATGAATTCAGCACCTACTGTGTGTAAACTCCTGCACTGAATTAAAGGGGAGGTGGGGTGTAAATTTAATATTTCAAATTACAATTGTTCTCTATTGCTGAAAATATAAAAATGTCCTACATTGAATTATATTGTTCTATAAGACATATGAACACATTGGGTATTCATAACCACTATTGAATAAAACAGCTCATCAGAGATGGGTATGAAGAAAAGATGTTCTTCTCTGTTCTTCTTAAGTTGCTTATTTTTGTGCATAGTTCAGGTGCTCTGATAACCTTGCTTTTTTTCCTCCATTGGTTACAATTCTTAGTGGGCCTTTTGGATTCATTCTACTTTTTAAGGTTCTATTTACCAATTCCTTAATGGAAATTTTAAGGTTTTAATGTTTTCTAGTATTATCTACCATCAAGCAGAGATATAAAAATAAAATCATATCCTCTCTTTTTCAGAAGGCGGCTATTTATGGAAATTAATAGAGAATTATCCAAAGTAAAATCCAAAAAACTTACATACCAATTCCTTGGTTAGAGTTTTCTAAAGAGACAGAAACAGTCATGAAAATAGATTTCAAGAATCTGAATTCCCCAAGAATTTTTGGCAGCTGTAAATCTGTTCATGCCAGCTTACTACAGATATCATTTCTTTTTGATAAATTTTTCAGGGGAAACAATAGTAAAAGTGTCTAAGATGGCTGGACTCCTTAGATATATTTCTACATTATTACTTTATATATTTGACTAAAGAGTAATGAGCATATTAGAATAAGATTCCAAAGCATACCTTAGATATAGAGAGAAAGTCAGCATAAGGCTAAGATTTTGAATTTAGTATTTAAAAACAAAAGTTTTTTTTTTTCATAATATCTCTGTTATAAATAAAAGATCTTTCAAATTAGGTGTAAAGCTGGGGCATTCAGTGAGGTATCATGAATTGGGTATCAAACTATTCTTCTTTCAACTGAGCATTTGTATGAATAATATTTACTAATATGCTTCTAGAGTTATTCAAAAGTTAATTAGATGACTGGCCTTTTTTTGATTACTTGAGTAATGATTGAAATCAAATTTAAAATACAGGTTGCTTATGGAGTAAGACAGTATATAGAATTAATGGACATAATTATTATTGAGTAAAAATGAGGTAATGGAGAAATTTTTATTCATTTATAACATGTTTCAAAAATACTTTCAGGTAATTTCATAATTTCTAATTTAGTTAATATGGGTCAGTGAATGAATGTCCTGAAACATGGAAATGAGACTTTTCATTTCTTACTTTATAGTATAAACTACTAACCAAGTTCTGGGGAATTTTCATAGAGTCTTATAAAACCATCAATGGACCACCAATCACACAATAATATTTTGGAATTTGCAAACAAAATTCAAATCTTCAGCTAATGTTTGCAAATAATATTTAGGGGGCTAGAACATTATTACTAAAAGCTATGAAGAGTTCCAAAAGAAGTTTCTTCAGGAAGTAGACAATCTAAGGGCAAAGACAGGCCAATACCTCCCCCCCCCAATTATAAACACTTATAAAGGAATATGCACACATATAGATAGATAGATAGATAGATGGATATACACACTTATATATGCACACATATGTATGTGTATATAAAAAGATATGAACAAAGATATAGCATGTAAATATAATAAAAAGAAATAAATCATCAAATGATCGATAAATAAGCCAAACTTAGATTCTCATCAGAAATCCTTGTTGTTTGTCCTTCATTCTAGAAGAGGACCATGATATCAGGGAGGTGATTCCATGACATGAAAGTGAATTGATTATAAGTGAGGGAGGGCTATGATAGGTCACCTACCTCACTTTCCCCTCCAAAGCTATTTGAGTCCAGTGGCAAGATCAAGACAATTGGAGATGACCCTGGATGATATGGGAGACTTTGGCCTTTTTAAGCTAAGGCCCTCAATAGGTGTCAGTTTGGCTGAGGTCCTACCCACAGAAAATACTATTCCTCTTTGTTTTTAACATGGTTTCAGAATTGACAATGTAGTCAGAAGTTACCATGTTTTCTTTCAAATAGTCTCAACCCTATTTTCTCCAATTGCAGACTTTCACTCAAACTTAAGGTATAGGTAAAAAACTCGAGATTGTAAAAAATTCAGATATTATTTGAAGAAGATCACTATGCATTTTAATTTTGTTTCCCTTATTTCTCTAATGAGATAGGAACTGGACCTGTTTCCTTTTTAAAATTATCTTAGGGGGCTCTTTGGTTAAGAAAACTCTCCTTACCAATGCAACTTGTCACTTTGTTTGAAAATCATAGTCTTAGGGAGCCAAGATGGCAGAGACAACATATGTTTCTCTCTGACCTTCTTTACAACCCTCACAATAATTATGAAATCCAGCCTCTGCATTAGCTCTGGATGGGCAGAACCCACAAATATTGGGAGTGCAACAAATTATCAGCAGAAGATAATTTCAAAGATTGCCAAAAAAGATCTGTTTCAATTGGAAAAGGGAGGGAGGCAGCCAGGGCAACCAGTACAAACACCAGCAAAGACAGCTCAGATACCCAGGGCAGAGAATTTAAGGGAGGAAACAGACCAGAAGAGATCTGTTTCAATCAGAAACTGAAGAGAGGCAGCAAAACACAAACAGCTGGCCACAACCGTAGACAGAACAGAGCTCTGGGGCAGAGCAGTCTCAATGTGGCGGTGTGACCTCCTTTGAGCCGAGAGTTTGCAGGAGGAAGCAGACCAGAGAAGGTCTGTTTTAATGAAAAGCAGGAGAGAGATAGCGAGGTTTGGGGCAGCTGACCACAAAGGACAGCATAATCACCTCAGAGTCCCAAAGCAATGCAGTCTCAGGGTGGCAGTGCAGAACCCAACCACAAACACCAATACAGACAGCACAGAGCCTTGAGGCATTGCTGATTCCACCAGCATTGCAGGCTCCACATGACAGACCCAGCACCAGGGGTGAATCAGTACTGATCCAACACAGCTGTAGTTGCTTGGAAAACCTCTCTCCCCCTCTCTTTTCCCCTCCCCCCACCAAAAAGGCAGACCTTAACTTAACTTAAAAAAAAGAATAAAAAAGTAAAGTGTACTCTAACAATTGACAGCTTTTATAGTGAAAGAGAAGAATAGATTTCAAGCCCTGAGGAGACTAAAGACAGATCGTCTCCAGATGAAGCTCCAAAAGGTGATATAATCTGATCCCCATCACACAAGGCTCTCCTAGAAGAATTTAAAAAAGATCTTAAAAGAGAGCTAGAAAGAAATGGGGAAATGAAATGAGAGCTTTGCAAGAGAGTTTGGAAAAGGCAACACAAAATAGACACAGTGAAGTGGAAAAAATTATATAACTCATTAAAAGATAGATTCGATAAACTGGAAAAAGAAAACAACTCCCAGAAAAACAGAATTTGTGAAAGAGAAAAGAAAATAATTTATTAAAAACCAGAATTTGTGAAATGGAAAAAAATTCCATAGAACAAAACAACTCATTCAAAAATTCAATTGGATAAATACAAAAAGAAGTTAAAAAAAAATGAAGAAAATAACACACTAAAATTCAGAACTGAAAAACGGAAATATGGCTCAACAAAACAATAGGAATCAGTCAAGCAAAATCAAAAAATAGAAAAATAAAATGCAAAATACCTAATAGGGAAAACAACTTGACCTGGAAAATACATCTAGGACAGACAATCTAAGGATTTTTGGACTTCCTCAAATACATGATGAAAAAAAAAAAAAAAAAAGCCTAGATACCATCTTTCAGGAAATCATCAAAGAGAACTGTCCTGATAAGAAATTTGTGCCCAAAGATGAACTAGAGATCATTATTGATCACAAAATAGAAAATTTTGATTATATCAAATTAAAAAGCTTTTGTACAAACAAAACTAATGCAAACAAGATTAGAAGAGAAGCAACAAACTGGGAAAACATTTTCACAGGTAAAGGTTCTGATAAAGGCCTCATTTCCAAAATATATAGAGAATTGACTCTAATTTATAAGAATTCAAACCATTCTTCAGTTGATAAATGGTCAAAGGATATGAACAGACAATTTTCAGGTGATGAAATTGAAACTATTTCCACTCACATCAAAGAGTGTTCCAAACCACTATTGACCAGAGAAATGCAAATTAAGACAACTCTGAGATACCACAACACACCTGTCAGATTGGCTAAGATGACAGGAAAAAATAATGTTGGAGGGGATGCGGGAAAACTGGGACACTGATGCATTGTTGATGGAGTTGTGAATGAATCCAACCATTCTGGAGAGCAATCTGGAATTATGCCCAAAAAGTTATCAAACTGTGCATACCCTTTGATCCAGCAGTGCTACTACTGGGCTTATACCCCAAAGAGATACTAAAGAAGGGAAAAGGACCTGTATGTGCCAAAATGTTTGTGGCATCCCTTTTTATGGTGGCTAGAAACTGGAAAATGAATGGATGCCCATCAATTGGAGAATGGCTGGGTAAATTGTGATATATGAATGTTACAGAATATTATTGTTCTGTAAGAAATGACCAGCTGGATGAATACAAAGAGGCTCGGAGAGACTTACATGAACTGATGCTAAATGAAATGAGCAGAACCAGGAGATCATTATATACTTCAACAATGATACTCTATGAGGATGCATTCTGACAGAGGTGGATTTCTTTGACAAAGAGAAGATCTAATTCAGTTTCAATTGATCAATGATGAACAGAAGCAGCTACACACAAAGAAAGAACACTGGGAAATGAATGTAAACTGTTTGCACTTTTGTTTTTCTTCCCAGGCTATTTTTACCATCTGAATCCAATTCTTCCTGTGCAACAAGAGAACTGTTCAGTTCTGCACACATATATTGTATCTAGGATAGACTGTGACATATTCAACATATATAGGACTGCTTGTCATCTAGGGGACGGGGTGGAGGGAGGGAGGGATAAAGTCGGAAAAGAAGTGAGTGCAAGGGATAATGTTGTAAAGAAATTATTTTCAAAATAAAAAAAAAATTAAAAAGAGAACTGTCCTGATATCATAGAAACAGAAGGTAAAATGACCATTAAAAAAATCCACCAAATGCCTCCAGAAAGAGACCCCAAAATTAAGACCCCAAGGAATATTGTGGCTAAATTTGAGAACTATCAGACCAAGGAAAAGATATTACAAACAGCCAGAGAGAAACAATTCAAATAATGAGGAGGCATAATAAGGATTACTCAGCACCTAGCAGCTTCCACTTTAAAGGATCAAAGGGCTTGGAATCTGATATTCTGAAAAGCAAAGGATCTTGGAATGCATCCAAGAATAAATTATCCTGCTAAACTGAGCATTTTCTTTCAGGGAAGAAGATGGACATTCAATGAAACTGGTAAATGTCATATATTTTTGATGAAAAGACCAGAGTTAAACAAAAAAATTTGACCTCCAAATATAGAATTCACGAGAACTACAAAAAGGTAAAAAGAAAAAAAAAAAAAACTCTTGATAATTGTATTTCTGTATATCCATAACAGAGTACATGTATAATCTGATTTTACTGTTATAATATAAAAAAGAAACTAGAGGTGGAAAGGGGATTGAACAGAAAAAAAAGGGAAAGTGGAGGCAAAATGAGGGAAATTACATCTCAGGAAGAGACGAAGAAAACATATTATAATTGAAGGAAAGAAAGCTGATGAATATTATGTAAATCTTACTCTCATCAGATTTGCCCAAAGAAAGAATATTAGCAGGGGTAGCCATCCTGATCTCAGATCAAGGGAAAGCAAAAGTTGATCTGATTAAAAGAATAAGGAAGGAAATTATATCTTGTTAAAGGGTACCATAGATAATGAAGCAATACCAATATTAAACATATATGCACCAAGTGGTGTAGCATCTAACTGCCTAAAAGAGTAGTTAAGAGAGTGCAAAAAGAAATAGACAGCTAAACTATAATAGTGGGAGATCTCAACCTTGCTCTAATAGAACTAGATAAATTAAACCATAAAATAAATGAGAAAGAAGTTAAAAAATAAATAGAATACTAGAAAAATTAGATATACTAGATCTTTGGAGAAAATTAAATGGAGACAAAAGAGTACACTTTTTTCTTGGCAGTTTATGAAACCTATACAAAAACTGGGAAAACATTTTTACATACAAAGGATCTGATAAAAGCCTCATTTCTAAAATATATAGGGAATTGGCTCAAATTTATAATAGTTTAAGGTATTCTCCAATTGATAAATAGTCAAAGGATATGAACAATTTTCAGATGACAAAATTGAAACTATTTGTAACCACAGGAAAAGGTGCTCCAAATCACTATTGATCAGAGAAATGCAAATCAAGACAACTTTGAGATACCACTACATACTTGTCAGATTGGCTAAGATGACAGGAAAAGATAATAATGAATGTTGGAGGGGATGTGGGAAAACTGGGACACTGATACATTGTTGGTGGAACTGTGAAAGGATCCATCCATTCTGGAGAGCAATTTGGAATTATGCTCAAAAAGTTATCAAACTGTGCATATCCTTTGATCTAGTAGTGCTTCTACTGGTATTATATCTCAAAGAGATCTTAAAGGAGGGAAAAGGACCCACATGCACAAATGTTTGTGGCAGCCCTCTTTGTAATGGCAAGAAACTGGAAAATGAGTGGGTGCCCATCAAATGAAGAATGGTCAAATAAATTATGGTATATGAATGCTATGGGATACTATTGTTCTGTAAGAAATGACCAGCAGGATGATTTCAGAGAGACTTGGAGAGACCTACAGGAACTGACGCAAAGTGAAACCAGAAGATCATTATACAAAGCAACAACAAGACTATATGATGATCAATTCTGACAGACGTGGCTTTCTTCAACATTGAGATGATTTGGACCAGTTCCACTTGTGCAGCGATAAAGAGAACCATCTACACCCAGAGAGAGAACCATGGGAAGAGAGGGTGGAACACAGCATAGCATTCTCACTCTTTCTGTTATTTAATTGCATTTTGTTTCTTTTTTCTCAGTTTTTCTTTTTCTTCCTTCTTGATCTGATTTTTCTTGCGCAACCAGATAGCTATGTGAATATGTATACACATATTGGATCTGTCATGTATTTTGGCATACTTGACATATATTGGACTTCTTGCCAGGTGGGGAGGGGATGGGCGGAAAAGGGAAAATTTGCAGCAGGATATGCTTTATGAATAAAAAGCTTTAACAACAAAAAAAGAAAATTATAGTCTTAGAATGCTTATCATCTTAGAATACTGAATAGGTAAGGGACTTTTCCAAGATTTCACAGCTAATACAATTTAGACAGAACTTACACTCAGTTTCTCTAATAATTTCTCCAATAATCTCTTTATTTTATGAAGCTTAATATCTTAAAGATATCACATTCTTTCAGCTGGATCATTAACACATGCCATTTTGGCAGTTTTCTTTATGTATAAACAGAAGCTTCAGGAAACAAAGATACAACTTCTTACATGAAAGATTATTCACACAATATCACACTCTTAAAATATTCTAAAATCTTCTTAAAGATAGTTACTAAAAATGGCCTAAAATCTGTTTCAAATTATATACAAAGAATGTTTTCTTTTAGATAAACAGGTTGGCTAGGAGATATTTGGCAGATCCATGAACAAGTTATGAAGCCAAACAACTTTATGAGCAGTTATAAACAATGCCATGCAATGAGCAAAAACAGAGGAACTCTAGGAGACATGAGTAAATCTGCTAATGCCATCTGCAATTAAGGAAAAAAAAACACAACAAGCTGCTAATTATTTTTGCTCATGATGGCAAGGTAATCTATGTCTAGGTCCTAAATCTACAGGATGGGTGCATAATAGGCATAAATTGGATATTTGGATATTCAAAAAACTGAGCTGTTGGTCTTGTGGGCTTGTCTAACAGCTGTATCTATTTTCTAGCTCTTTTATCTCTCTTCTAGTATTATGTCCAGATATATGTTTTTAATAAGTGAGGTGTATAGCACAATTTTAAACTTTAAAAGGATTTTTTTATTCAGAGTACAATCTGACATTTTCACCTTGATTTCTTCATCTCTTAATTCCTCTATAATGTGTAGCTATTAAAATTTATAACAAACATCTCTCTGTGCTTTTTGAATGATATTTAAACAATACAAACTTTATTTTTATCTTTGGTATAGGAAACCAAGAAGACTTGTGTTCAAGTCCTACTTCTTACAATTACTGCTGTGATGCTCTATGAAACTGATGACTTAAGTCCTCCAGGTCATTCTCAAACAATCAATTTTGATATGCATTGGTAGATAAAGTTTACTCACCCTCAGAATTCACATCATCAATAAAATCACAAGTCCAGATATTATCCCCTCCCTTTCTATGGGAAAAATATACTCAACCAATTATGCCATTTGTACATACAGAGAGGCAAGTGACTGATAGGAAGCATAACAAATAAGTTTTCTAAACACTAAAAGCTAATTGTGAATTAAAACAAAGGATAATTAAAAACATTTTACCACTGTGTACATATCAAAATATACATGCATATATTTAGGTGAACACTTACACACGTCTACATATACATGGATCTTTTACATATATGTGCTCATATGTGTACACATGTATATGTCTTCATGGACTCTTAAGAGAGTGTTGTTGAAAAGTAATGTAGCAATTTCTGAGAAATCTTAATTCTTTTTGATTCGTATAGTTTGTATTAAGAGTTGAAAAAAGACAAGAAAGCATACTGGTCTGAGTAGTAGAGAAACTTCTTGGATAAATAATAACTGAAAGTGTGCCTGGTTTTGATTCTTTTGATCATACCAGGAGTTGTGCTACAGAATATTCTTGTCCTTCTATAGAGAATATCATAAATTTAAACAGATATGGTACCAACTGAACTTCTTTATGCTTTTCTTTTCAGTCAAAATACTCTTCCTCACTTATAAAGCCAGCCGGAGAAATATTCAGCATCATTGTATCATGTGCTTTAAATCTCCTCTATTCAATTCATTAGATATATATTGGACACCTACTATTTTGCACTGTTTTTATATTCCTAGTGTTTAGCATAATTCCTGGAACACTCAGTGCTTAATAAATGATTATTGATTGATTCATTAGTATTCAGAAATGATACAAGGCATTGTTCCTGCCTTCAAAAAATACTTACCATTTAACAAAGGAAAAAAAACACACAAAATTGTGGAAATGAGTGACTCATCGAACTTTGTTATAGGAAGGAACCTTCAATACCATCTAGTTCAATTCTCCCATTTTACAAATGAGGAATGTAAAGCCCAGAGAGTTAAAATAAATGACTTCTCTATATTCACATATCAGCTAGTGGCAGGTCTGAGACATTATCATATGAGAATCTCTATTGGATTGAGTTAAAGAATCATTCATATTCATGAACTAGATGTGAACAAGTCTAAGCCACTTCTATTGAATCAATCAAAGTATAAACTAATGTTGAACAAGTTTTTAATAAATTTTAGAGAAATGCAGTACTTTGAGATACTGGATGAAATAGGATCCCATCCTACACAGAAAGTAAAACACATTCTGAAGCCAGACCAGACACACTGAAGACAGGAATTTTTAAAATGCTACAAGTATTGATTTTTAAATCCTAATGGAGGTCTACTCCTCAGGGGAAATTTATGAGACTCAACAAAAGGGGAAAAATGTTATTCTACCAAGAAAGAGCTGTTTCCCTTTTCTATGTGTGCCCAACAAATTTAATCACACTCATGCCAGAGAGTGGGTGCAAAAGGAGATTATGTCCCAGACTTGAGCAAGGATTGGTTTTGTATCAACCATTCCACCACATAACATTAGAAGATATTCTTTGAGAAAAGAATTCTTTTCTTTTCTCAAAGCTAATTAACTCTGGTTAGTTTATTGGTAACACATGAAAAACACCCCGGATGGAAGTCATAATACAGTTTTGTTTTGAAAAAATTTGTTCCAGTGTGCTTGATTTATTAGGGAACAATCTGAACACAATAATTTCTCAAGTTTGCTGATAGAGGATTTCATCAGTGAGAAAAACTGAAAATGCAGACCATCATGTCACTTCATAAAAATCCATAAAGCTCTTCATATACCTACTTTTACAAGTAAACTTCAAGGTTTTTTTAAAAGGCAAAATGCTATATTTATATCTTCTGTCATGGTAGAACCTGTAAGTAGAAGAAGGTTTTCCTCTATACCATTCTCTATGTAGTCTGGGGTGTTATCACAATTTATTGTAATACATTCATTTCTTAACTATATTCCATACAAACTTATATATATATATATATGCCCCTATTTTTTATGTGGCATTGATTTTTGATTTTTGTGTCCTTAAGTGCATCCCCTACACCTCTCTTTGATCTTTCTGTGATTTATTGCATACTTTTGCATAATGTGGTTAGTTTTAGACATATGTATGTAACACAAATTCTCTATATTGAAAATTCTCTAATGGAATAAATATTCTTTTGTCTTCTAGGAACCCAATCTTATAATACTAGTGGGATTTGGAAAAGGAGAGAAGATTTTAGTTTTAGCTTTTTATAACTTCTGATGCAGACAACTGGTATTTGTAACATAACTTTTACTGAAAAAATAATTTTTTTTACCATTGAAACAAAAATTATTTTTTCATTAAAAGTTATGCTACAAATATAATTTGTTACATATACATTATGTTACAAAAAAACTATTGAAAGTTTTGACTTCCCTTCAATTCTACTTGATATTAGCCAAAAGACTACAATCTGCCCAGTAACTGAATAAAAGTAGGAAATTGCATTGCTTTTATCACATGGCTAGAATTTTCACTTAGGTTGCTAAGAAACCTTGTTCTTCACATAAGCTCCAGTACTGTCTTATTTATTTTTTTCACTATTTTAATATTGCTCTGTTTTTATAACCATCATCTTTTCTTGATATTAAAATAAGTAACTTTAAAAAATGTTTAATTAATGTAGATAATTATTTACAAAAAATTTAAATATTACTCTGAAAATTCCAAAAGACAGCATCCTTTACCCCTAAATTATAGCATATAATTATGTCCATCGTTAATTTAGTGGTTTACATATTTTAAAATTCTATTGCCTTTTTGATCATAAAATCGAATTCTTGAACTACTTAAAATTACTTTCTTGGGTACATAAAAATGGTTCAGTGTGGCAGAGTGGGGTGAGTAGTTTTCTCTACATATCAAATTTCCACTTTAATCAACTTGCTCAGAAATACTCTATTATAATTATTTTGTCAGATTTTTACTGTTTGAATGAATTTTATGTTGAATTTGTCCTTTTCTTAACCCCAACATAATTTCATGCTCACAATAACCAGATAAAGATTTATATCCACATAAACATATATGTTTTTCCTACATTTTTTCATTTAATTTTTCTGTTAAAGATATTTCCACATGTGATATTTCAATTTAGAAGATGAACAAGAAAATCAAATCTACAAAGCATATTATAGTATTGTGCTAACACTACAAAAAGAAGTCAGTAGAAAGACAAAGGTCAATATTATCCTTCTCATTCAAATAATTTAATGAACTCTCAATAAACTATAAATTAGGAGTAGGTTTCAATAAACACCTTCAAGAAGCTTTTCAAGAAGGAAATTTTAAAATACATTTGGTATACATTATGAGTTAATCTGTATTACTAAATAACTCTTCTGGGACTCTGGTAAGACCTTTTTTCAAATGGATAAAAAAGATAGGGATAGATATGTAGATATGTATGTAGATCATGCAAATTATAGGTTATGTAAATCTACTCAGCGCTCCAAAAAATAATTAATAATTAATTAGGGTAGTCATTTGTAACTCTTTTAGATCAAGCAGTACACTTTGGTTAAAGTTAGGGAATGAAGAATTTTGAATTTTATTTTCAGTGCTACCCTATCAATATATCCTTGGGTGAATCATCTAGCCTCTCTGGATCCCAGCTTCTTAATTATAAAAAAAAAGAAGTTGGAAGAATGAACCCTGATGTATTTTTCCACAATAAAATTATATAATTCTACATGCTATATTTCTTAAAAGACTTAGGTCCTAAATGGATTTATATATATGTAATGGATATATATTAATATTTCTCTGTGATAATAGGAAATAAGAACCAGAAGAAGGTTCTTTAGGAAATCAGTAAGGATTGAAGCTCTTTAGGGATAAAAGATATCTATTCTGTATTTCATGTGATATGAGCTATGTAGATATTATTTTTAGTACATTCCAAATCTATGATCCTGCATACATAATGGTAATAATAATAATCCACACTTATATAGCACTTTAACATTTACAAAAGAAAACTCACAACAACCATGTGATATGGATGAAACTGTGCTTTATCTAAGAAGGTATTTTATTTCATCAATTGTGAAGTGATAACAGTGGAGATTAGGTAAAATCTCATCACATTATGGATTAAAAATAATAGTGTTTCTGTTGAAAAATTCATGTTTAGAAGAGTTGCACATGTTTAACTTATACTGGATTACTTGCTGTCTAAGGGAAGAAAGGGAGAGAGAAAGGGAAAAATTTGAAACGTAGGGTTTTGCAAAGGTTAATGTTGAAAACTATCTTTGCATATATTTGGAAAATTTAATAGCTATTATATAAGAAAAAATTAATATATTAAAAACATTAATTCAAACTAAGCTACATTTTAAGCATGGACTAAAACTAAATATGATAAATTGGCCAGTACCCTGATATTCTACTTTATATTGATTCTTCCCAAGCCAAAATTATTATAAATATAGATTTTTTAAATTAATATAATAAAAGATGAAAAATCAATCTCTGATCAAATCAGAAGGATCAAAAAAAAAAACTGTTTATCTGGGGAAAAAAGAACCTTTTGCACTTGAAGAATTTTTATCTTCTATTTGGCACTATTTGTTTTCATTATTGGCATTAACTTTTTAGCCCTTCCAATTTCCTTCCATTTTATTTATCTAATTCTTCAGTCTAGTTAGCCCCATGGCCACATGGATTTTGTGGGTGGTTGTTACAGTTTTTGAAATGTCAAATTCCCAAATTATCCTCTCTCCCTCCTTCTTTTTGCCCCCTTTTCCTCCCTCCCTCTCTCCTTTTTTCTTTCCTTTTTTTTTCCTCTTGTGCTTTGTGGCTTTCTTTTTCTCCCTTATTTCTTTTCTTTCTTTCCTGTTGACTAGTATATTATGTCAAATATGGATATAACAGAAGATCATTTAAACCATCAGGTAAAATTCTATGGTACAAGTAAATTACTAATCAACATAATAATATATCTATTATTGATGCTGACATAGAATCAGGCAGTTGAAAAAAATTTTAATCCCTTTGCAGGCCATCAGCTTACTTTGTAAAGCAACCACAGACATTTTGAAATATTTCATGGAAGAACTGAAGACATAAACAATAATATTTTCTACATTCTTTTCTTGTATGCTTCTAAACCTCTAAATAATTAATCAAGAGTCAGTGAGTAGTTAGTTAATTCTAGTGATATCTGCGTGACAAATAAAAATGGAGCTGTTAATCATATAAATCGTTCTCTTATTAGTGCTTTCTGAAACCCATTCCAATAATTTTCATTCAACTCAATTCAATACACGGTCCATTCAGTTCAATTTATCTCCACTAAATTCAGTTGACCTCTATTAGATTCAACTCTATTTAATTCAATAAACATATATCAGATACCTTCTATGTTCAAGTGTGCTTTATACTGTAAACTAATTTTATAATACCAATTATGGTAGCTTATGAGGAGATGAATTTTATTTCAAAATATTTCAGGAGAATCATTTCTTTCTTTAATGACTTCTTTCTTTAAAATGCACATTTTTTTTTTCCTGATTAGAATAATCAAACAATAACAACTACTATTGGCCACAGTCCACTATTATTATTTTTCCTAGTAGATTCTGAAAATAATAAGCTATTGTATGTTTTACCTCATAAGTTATTATGGGGAAAATCCCTTCTTAAATTTCAAGGGTCTAGAAACATGTAACATTGTCATCATTATTATTTTATTGAATTGATCTTCTTATTCTAAATGCTAAATAGATCATAAATGTAATTATAAAGTCACCATTACCAAACAATTATCTGGCTGAAATACAGTCATATTATAGAAAAGTATATACTACCTAAAGTATACCTATAGTACAAAAGTAAAAACTAGACGTGATTTAATTAGTATTTAAAATTCCTTCTAACAAATGGTGGGAGGGTTGGAGGGGGAAGAAAGTTACACCTTCTGATCAATTTATAATTTTAAAGAGTTGCCTATAACATTGAAAGTTCAAGTACTTGCCCCGAATCACACAGATAAGTATATATGCAAAGAGGGATTTGAACCGAGATGTTCCTGGTTTTGTGATTATTTTTGTTCTCTGTCATATGTTGCCTCTTTATGAATCTATATTGTATAAGAACAAAATATATTAATATTAAAAATTGCATTAATGTAGAATTATAAAATGAAAATCCCAAGTAGTTATCTATTTCATTGTAAGTAAGCAATATATTGATAAAAGTACGATAATATGACACATATCTATAAAATTATATTTTATGAAAAAGTAATCTAATCAAATATCAGGAAAGCTTTTATGTATTACTTACTAAAATAATATTTCATTTGTTCCTTTGCTTATTTGGATTAATACAAAAACAATAAATATATATATATATACAAGCATTCATAAAATGACTGTTCTATTTAAAATCCTGTAGAAATAATTATCTCAGAGTTATTATAAGAAAAAACACTTTGTATATTTGAAGATATAATTTAAATTGGAGTTATTATTATTCATTGAATAAAGGTTCATGGAAGTGTCCTTAAAGATTCAGAAAACAGACCCAAATATTTGAATGGGATTAAAAAAAAACACAGCAATACCATGTGCAAACAAAATTTATATGGCCAAAACAAAGATAATTCAATCTAACACAACATAATAGAATGCATACTTATCAGTCTTTTTCCTTGGCCTTTACAAATGGGTTTGGCTTGAAGAAAATAAATTCTTGGCAAAGGTTTAATACACAAGAGATCTGGTTTATTTTGATAAAATTAAAATTTAAAAACCACTTCTCTCCAGAATTGTTTTTGTACCCATAAAGCTCCAAACCAAAAGAAAAGCTTTAAACATATGCATAAGGTTAGGATGCCATCTGTACACTGCATGGGACTTCATAAATAGCTTTTTAAAATTATGTTTGTTCAGGCATTAATAAAAGACACATGACAACATATTGAGGTAAACTATCAATGGACACTATTGAAGAATCAAAAGGCAGTAAGGTACTCAAATAATGCACAGCTGTTATGGCAGATGCAAAAAGATATAGCTATATTTGCTTATGTTTACTTTAGACTAAGGAGATGCTTTGGAAAATAATAGCATGTCAAACTTGCATGTTTCATATAAGATCATGTAATTTAGACTCTTACTCAAAAAACAGGTTATAGTAGTTAAAAAAAAAAACTTACATAATATGGGCATAGACCTACATCTCCCATCACATACCATAATAAGGTCAAAATGGGTATATAATTTGGGCATAAAGCGTGAAAATATAAGCAAATTAGGAGAGCAAGAGATAATTTACCTATTAGATCTTTGGAGAAGGGAGACATTTATGACTAAAGAACCAGAGAACATTATGAAGGGCAAAATGGACAACTTTGACTACATTAAATAAAAAAAAAAAGTTTTGTACAAACAAAACCAAAAGAAATAAGATTAAAAGGGAAGTACAAAGCTGGGAATTTTTTTTTTTTTTTACATTCAGTGTTTCTGATAAAGGTTTCATTTTTAAAAATGTAGAATACAAGTCATTCCCCAATTAATAAATGGATCAAAGGATATGAACAGACAACTTTCAGATGACAAAATTAAAGCCATCTATAGTCATATGAAGAAATTGATTAGAGAAATGCAAATTAAAAACTCAGAGGTACCATCTTACACTTGTCAGATTGACTAAGATTACAGGAAAAAATAATGATAAATGTTGAAGAGGATGTGGGAAAACTGGGACATTAATGATCCACCCATTCTGGAGAGGCATTTGGAATTATGTCTAAAGGGTTATAAAACTGAGCACACCCTTTGACCCAACAGTACAACTACTGGGTCTGTTTCCCAAGAAAGTAATAAAGCAGGGAAAAGATCTACTTGTGTAAAAATGTTTATAACAGCTCTTGTTGTGGTAGCAAAGAATTGGAAAATGAGTAGATGCCCATCAGTTGGGGAATGGCTGAATATTGTGGTGTATGAAGGCAATGGACTATTATTGTTCTATAAAAAATGATAAAGAAGCTGATTTTGGGAAGTCCTGGAAAGATTTACATGAACTGATGCATAGTGAAACAGGCAGAACCAGGAATATATTATACACAATAATAGTAAGAATGTGAATGATCAATCATGAAAGATTTGGTTTTTCTCAATGTTTCAGTAATCTAAGGCAATCCCAATAGACCTTGGATGGAAAATGTCATCTGATTCTGTTTTTTTTCTCTCTCGTGGTTTTTTGTTCTGATTTTTCTTGCCCAATATGATTCATAAAGCAGTGTGTATTAAAAATAAACAAAAATAGAAACAGGACAATAAACTATGATGCCATATCACAAGGCTATTACAAACATGAAATTAGATAATATATTGCTTTGTAAACTCTAAAACCCTATAAAACTATGTTATTTTTAAAACTTTGGTGATAGTTATTTTTTTCTTATATATAATTACTTCACTCACTTTTTTAAACCTGGGAAGTGATGGTTCTCTGTCTTTGTCTCTGTCTCCCTCAATATGTATATATGGATGGATGAATCCTAATCTCTTATACATTTAAATGTGTATGTGCATATATATAATGTAGATACATATTCTTATAAATATATATATACTTTAACCTCATTGTACCAAGACAATTATTTTATTTTTCTCTATAATTACCTTTTTCACTATCCAGTTTTCCCACATCTCCTCCTGCCCCCAATTTAAGCTGACCTCGTCTCTTCATTTCAGAACTCCTCAATATTTTCTGGTATTATTTCCTCTTTTTGTACAGTTTCTGAGGAGTCTGTTTTCTTGGTCAAGGCTAATCCCTCAAAACCTGTCCTTGATCCCATTCAGGAGATAACAACCATAATTAATCCCATTTTCTTTACAATTTTCAAGCTTTTTCTAAATTAGTTCCTTCTTTATTGCTCTGAAATATGACCGTCTCATCTAATCTTTAAAAATCTCAACTAAACATCAATGTTCCCTCCAATTGTGTTATATTTCTCTTCTTATCCTCAAATTCTAGAAAAACATTGTCTATATTGTTAATTCTGCTTCCTCTCTTCTCACTTCCTCAATCCTCTATAATCTGGCTTCTGACTTCATTACTTAACTGAAACAGTTCTCTCCAAAGTTAATGCTGATCTCTTAATTGCCCAATATAATGAATATAATGATCATTTCTTGGTTCTTACCTACTTGACTTTATGCTGCATTTGATAACACTGACTATTTGCTCCACCTGAATGGACACTGTTTCCTTCATGGAATTTCATGACTTTATTCTCTTGTTTTTCTTTCTATTTGATAGAGGCTTATTTTCAGTACCATTTGGTAATATTATAAATATGAGGGTCTCTAACTGTGGGTGTTCTCCAAGAACTTATAGCAAGCTTTCTTTAGACTCTGTATTTTCTTTACTGACATTTCTTTTGGATTTAATTATCTTGATGCAGATGACTGGATCACCATATGCTTATTGGATATTTCAAACTATATGTAGCGGAAACACCTCCAATCTGTCCAAAATAGGGCTTGATATCTTTCTTCATAAACCCAGCACTCTTCCAAATCTTTTTGTTAAATATATCACTCTTCTTAGAGTCTCTCAGGTTTGAAACTTTGTTTTCTCACTTACTGGCAACATATCCAAAATATCGCCAAATCTCGCCATTTTGCCCTCCCCAACATTTCATATATCTGATTCCTTCTATATACTCATTAAGCCCCTAAATATCTCTTACCTAGATTATAATTTCCCTCCTTCAAGTCTTCCTATACATTCTTCTATCCTGCATACAATTGGTTTTCCTTAAACCAATTGTCAAATATGACCATGTCACTAGAAAACTATATATCCCAGTGGTACTCTCTTGATTCTAGGATAAACAAGAACTTTCATTTTACTATTAAAACTCTTTATCCCAAATAATTTTTCCCTAGCCTTGTTGTACAGTTTTCCCTTTCTTGTACTCTGATTTAGCCTGTCCTCCTTTCTGTTTCTCAAAGATATTCTATCTTCACTCTCTGTGCCTTAGAAACAGTTATTCCCCAAGGACTGAAACATATTCTTTCCTTACCTCTGCCTCCTAAATAAATTTCTCAATTTTTTCCCTTCGTTCTACTGTTCAAACATCATCTTTTACATAAAACTTTTTCTGATCTTCCAACTACTGGTATGCTTTATCCTTAACTATCTTGCATTTGTATTTCTTCACTTTATATTTCTTGTGTATGTATTTATATATGCCTCAGTTGTTTCACTTTAAAATATAAACTTCTTTTGAGTAAGAACAGTTCCATTCTTGATCTTGTATTGTTGTGCCACAGTTCTCTTTTATTGTCCTGCCTCAGTTTCCCTCAATTGTTCTGCCTCAGTTTCCCTAATTGGTCCTGTCTCCAGACAGGACTTTCTGTCTGGAGTCCAACACTTTCTTAACTCCTAGTTTATTAGAAATTATGGTCCTACTCCCCAATCTGTCAGAACAGGATTTATGGTTCCTGCTTAGAGATTCCCTGTTCACCAGAGTTTGGACTCCACCTCCCTACTTTTGTTTAGCTACTGTGTATAAATACACAGTATAAATATAGTGTGTATAAATATGAGAACTTGCCTTGGTTGCTCGATGCTGGCTGGATGCTGGATTCTTAGAGACAATAGCCTCATTCAGCCCTGGGACCAAACCATGGATCCATTTGTTCCCAGTAAATTTCTCTCTTTCAAAAAAATCATTAAAAACTCTCTAATCTCCATCTTGCCTCAGTTTCTCTGGCATTACAGTATCTTCAGGGCGAAACATAGTGCCTGAAACATATAGGCACTTAATACATATTTATTGATTGATATATACAAACTTGTAAATGCTTATAAACCTAATATATATTCACTTCAATCATGAGAGAATGTAGTTAAATTGTCTTTTGTATTCATACAATTGGCTCACATGTTCTAATAGAAAAGGAAATTGACTTTTACTTATTACTCCCAATACTGTTTTAATCTTTGCCAATCTTCCTGCCTCCCCATCTCGATTTCTGTTATATACTCACAAGATTACAGCAAAGTGACAAAGTGGCATTAAAGTAATAAAGCCAATAATTCTAAGTAATTGGTTTCAGATACCTGCCTGAATACCTTTCAAATTCATTCATGAATAAAGAATCTTACTTTATTGGACTAAATACATTGTCAAAATCTAGATATTTATTCACATTGACACAAGGAATTATTTTCTAAGTTCAGTAATTTTAAAGCCTGTCCTGATTTGTAAATCACTATCATAGTTACCTGAGCAGGTGCAAGATATTATATACACTGTAAAATGAACAGTAAATGATTTCTTGTATAGTTGTACATAATGAGACAATAAAAAAGTTATTCTGATAAGTATAATTGCAAAATAGAACATTTCCTCACTTAAGGCAATCTACATTCTCTCTGAAATGAATCAGTAAACTACTGAATATATGTATTTATATCAACTTTAAGATGGATACCCACATTTCATTCAAAATTATTTATAGGTCATTGTTGGGTACTTTTAAATTTATTTATTGGTCAAACTTAGAATTTTAGAGATTCAAGTCCAAATTCAAAACATGAGTTTTATAACCATAAGCAATTTACTGAACTTCTTGGGACTCTTAAGTTCCTCTTCAAGTCTGTAAATTATAGAACATTGTTGGTTTGATTTTATAGAGGCAATTTTTTTTTATCAGGATTAATGAAAACTCTTCAGTGAAATCACAGAATTATTCCAATAATAATACAAATTATAATTGTCTCTATTAAACACAAATTGGAACTTATACATATAAATATATCATACATAATTACACCATATAGCACACATTATATACTAATAGATTATTATAAAATATATAATATATCAGAATATCACAATACATTATTCTGGTTTTTTATTTAAATCTGAGTACCAAAAATGACTTGTCATATGTCAGCACATGCATATATACACAAACACATACACTCATATATATTATATTTACAAACATTATGCAAGTGTAGAGTAATCACCTGTTTTGTTACAGGTTTTATTAGTGTGGGTTTATCATATATTCCATTTTTCTGACAAAATTTAAGTAGGGTTTTTTTTGTTAATAAAATTATATAGGAAGAAAGGAGGGAAAGAGAGAGAGAAGAACACAATTAGTAAGGTAAGAAAAAAGAGAAGAAGGAAATAAAGAAGGAGATGGGAAGGAAGGAAAAAAAACATTGAGGGAAGAAGGAAGGAAACAATTCATTAAAAACTTAGTGTATTACATACCACCTGGTATTCAAAACACTTTGCAAATGTTATCTCATTTTATCCTCATAATAGCCCTGGGAAATAGGTGCCATTTATTATTAATCCCTTTATAAAGTTGAGGAAATTGAAGGAGATAGAGGTTAAATGACTTGTTCAGGATCAAACAGCTAGTAAGTATTTCTGGTCAGATCTATATTGTGATCTTTCTGACTACAGGCCCAGAATTCTATTCACTCTGCCATATAACTGTCTATAAATGCTTTTAAATAATAAAAAAAGAAAAACTTCAGAGATGAAAAGGGAGTCTATTCCATTGTTTTGTTTGCTTGTCTTTGTTTTTCACCTTCTTAAATAATCTTGCTCCCTAATAGCATAGATCTATGCCAACTTGGATGTTGGCTTCTAGTTTTAGATCTTAAAATTGTGCCCTTCTCCTTTTTCTATTCAATGCTTTTGAAATTGACTTATAACATAAAGTATGTTGACTTCAAGTCTAGCACAAATAGCCAATATTTGGAAAGAGAGATTTAAGATTCAGAACAATTCCAACTTTATGGCATATCCTCTATTATAGGGCAACTTCTTAAAGATAGAAATGTATTTTTCATTTTTTATGTTTCCCAAAGTTTTTAATCACAATTCTGAAGAGTATATGACCAATAAATATTTGTTGAATTGAGTTAAATTATATTAATAGTTAGGAGCTTTTTATATTTTTATTCAAAGAATTATTTTTGAAAACCAAGTTTTATAATTTGTTGAAAAAAAAGCTGACAGATTTTGTTTTCAATTATATCTTTTAAAAAACCATCTATATTTCCCTTTGGAGTAAAGAATTTTAAAAGTCCAGTAAACTGATCTTTCAGAAATTTGGAGAAAATAAATTTCAAGTCACCCTAATCATTCATCATGATTCAAATGTTTTCCATAGTCTATTGTGTATGTACACACACACACACACACACACACACACACACACATACACACTCACACACACACATACATGATGAGTTTTAGATTTGGGGTACCGAAATGAAATTAGGGTTTCTGGTGGTCAGGGAGTTAAATAAGGTCTAGTGGTGGCACAAGGGTAGAGAGTTCTGAAAATTCCCTTCTATTGGCACAAGCAATTCTCTGTAAAGGAATTTACAGACCTGAAAACCTAGATTGATAAAAGAAGTTTTTTTATGGGGAGTGGAAGTAAGGTTAAAGTTTAGTTAAGGAAATAGGTAAAGACAGGTTGGCACTGGAAACAGTATTTCAGTGGGCAGAGACTCTTGACGTGCCAAGCATAGCATAGGATGGCATGTTTGCAACCTCTGCAAAGAGAGGGTTTTAGATTGGCTCTTTTATAACCGAGGGCTTTGGCTACAAGCTGAAGCTGGCTTATGCGTGGAGTCCCAGGTTGGCTCCTTGCTGAGTTTCAGCTAGGGCTAGAATTTGAATTGAATTCAATGGGTTTCAGGTCTAAGCCTACCTCACCCAGATAACAAAGATTATTTGTGCTTGGAGTGGAGTCCCCTCATTGAGGCAGAGGTGAAGGAGGTTTTCTCCTTTAAGGATTTTCAATTTTGGGGTTCCCTCTTCACACACATTCCTCTATTATACTTTTATTTTATATTCATTACTACTTTCAACCCACTACTGTTATCTTGAAGTTAGTTCTGTCCTCAATATTTCCTGCTTGTTCCTTTTGTTAGAAAATTTATTCCAGAGATGTCAACATGTCATTAACAAAATATTTAACATGTTTTAAAACTGACCCTGTGGGAGTCTTCCTGCTGTTCTTTACTCAGAGGCCTTGTTTTTATTGATTGTAATTACTTGACTTTATCTTACTGTATTCTTATCCAGTCTTTTTTTTTTTTTTTAAGTGAATAATTTAATTCATTTATAAATATCAGTAGAGGGTGCTATAATAAATGCCCTTCTAAAATCCATATATGCTATATATCCTTTCATTCCTTTTATCTCCTACTATAAAAGATGAGTAGCAGAATACAATTATAGTTTTTGATATGACCAAAACATAAGAAACTCCCTTTTTCCAGTCATTTTATTAGCATTTCTGATTACCTTCACCATAAAAATGGGCATCAAGTTATAAGTTACTATTAATTCTGGACTGCAAGTTATCTCCCACACATTTCAGGCTTTCTGGATGTGCTCTCTCTTTAGACTTTTTCTTATTATTATTCTGATTGTTTAATGCATTGCAAATGGGAACTCTGGGACTATAGCCTTCTTTTCCCCTTTGAAACCTCTAAATAATTAATTAGATTGTAGAGCTCTCACTACTGTGAATTTCCTCTTCATGTTGGCCAGCTTGGCACACATTTATCCTGAGGCAAAGCCACAGGCTAAAACAGTTTCATATTAGCTAAACATCTCAGACTATATAATATATTAACTCAGAGGTCATAACATTAAATAGCGCAAGCCCAATGAAATAGGGCAAAATTACTGGCAGAATCAGGTAAATATGAAGGATAGATGAGAGTTCCAAGCAATCTGTCAGGATCTACAAGTTCAGATCACCTGATTTAATGAGATAGAACATTTATTTTAAGAGGGATACAAAGGTATTCTGAGGTGCCCTGGATCTAACTCCAACACAATGTAAATGCTTTTGAGGGAAAAGAAAGATATTGGTTTAAAATAATCATGTCTTCATAATTTTATCCAAATAGTATAGGTTAATTATGGATATTTACAAATCATATAGATAGAAAAGGGCACACGATAAATACTCTCGTAAGCTGTACATGCAAACTTACAGGGTAAGCAAAGAATAATGACCTCTCATTGCTGGTGTTTCCATAAGATACACACTCTCACTGTGGGAAAGACAGCCTCCCCATCACAACAGCAGAAAATTATCAGTCATGCCACAAACCTGCTTTTGAAACCCAGCATGATACTTGATAGCAAGCAAGTAGCAAAGTCTTTTAAGCAGTCTGGAGATCAAAAAGAAAGGCAGAGCTAAGAAGTTGGTTTCCTTGCCTCAACTATACCTGATATATGGCTTGATAAAAGCTTCACTTTTTCAGCAGCATCTTAATCTTCACAAGCAGAATTATATACTTCTCAGTAATAGTAAACATATCAGGCACTATGTGGCAGAACAAAGATAAGCTGTTTAGTCCATCTTTAAAAGAATACATAAAATTAGAGAGAAATAAGATCTTTGACAGAAGAAGTACTACTCCTTAATATTTGTTAAAGCATAAAATAAATACAAATGGAAATTAGCCAAATAACTTAGGAAATAGAGATATAGATAGACTAATAAGTTGATATATCATCCATCCATCGATCCATCTATCTTTCTAGCTCTCTAATCAATTTTTCTCCTTGAAGGAAGCTAGACCAGTATAACTACCATTCTACCTTTTGCCCAATAATTTATTTTACACTACCCTTCTTATAGCTTCTAATGTGTTCCCTATATAAACCATTATAGTAAGAAATCAATTTAGAGAACACTAATAAAACATGTTGAGCAAGATGCTAATTTTTTTTTTTTTGTTATCCATACAAGTATCAAAAGAACTATGACCCTACCACTGAAAGTGATCCAGAAACATTAGTTTTTCCTTATTGTCCTGGCCCAATGTGTTTAAAACATCTTGCCTTGATAATAATAGTATTTTTATAGCGTTTTAAAGTTTTTAAAGAACTTTTAAAAATGGCTACTGTCCTTCATGCTGGGATCACTTTTAAATACTTTGAAGTTACAAAAAAGTGACCCTGCATATGAATATGTGTTGTCTTTGTTTGTTTCTTTTTTTTTTTTTTTTTTTTGGTAAAAGCCATGCATTGTTTCCTTTTTATTAACCCAATTATTAGGGTTCAGTGGACATTTCTCTAAAGCCAGTGCTCTCTTAGTTAAGGTTTTGTTTTGAATGAAATCGCCACTCATGAATTACTGAAGATTTAATAAAGGAGGTTAAGTTTGCTAAAACATAGAAAGATTATGCAATAAGGATATACACCAAGTATATAACAAACAACCCTTAACTTTTCTTGATATGATTCCCCCTTCCAACCATCTGGAACCATGTCTAGCCAATGAATCATGAGGATATAGGGATTCGTGTGGTCTTAGGTGCTCAACAAATCTGAGAGACAGAAAGCTTACATGAGCTCAAGCTTTTTATTGGTCCTAAGCCAAGAAGCTATGTCACAGAACCTCAAATCCATTAGGTATCATAAGAAGCTCCATAAGAAAAACTACTAAAGAAGCTGAGACCAGAGGACATTGATTGGGGGTTGTGTGTGAAGAAAAGAAGTTTTAAGATAAGGGAGAGTTTACTCAACAAACTGCTGTCCTATTACATGTATCCTGTCGTACTCAAAGTACAACATAATTACATAACACATATGTAACAAATGAAATAAAAAGTACAACATATAACAACATAATTTAATCACACATATTATATTAAGTATAGAAATTGATAGTTGAGGCACACTCAAAAAACTACTTAGTCTAATCCTCAAATTTCATATAAAGAAATTGTGGGCCGGAGAAATGATGTGTTTTTGGTAAAATCACACAGCTAGTTATATCCTATATACCAGGGATTAGAACTGAACTCTCCTGTCAGTTGAATGCCAACGTTCTTTACTTTTTTATATCTGTTTCCTTTACCTAAAAATAAAACTGGTCTTGATGAAATCTGAAATGTTACAAGCAGCTTTTCAGTATGTAATTATAGCTTATCCCTCTGATTTAATTATTTGGATAATTCATTTCAATTTTTTTTTGGTTAATTACTGCCATCCATTGCACTGTATAATTCAAACAATCATAAATAGCAGCTTGAATTATATGAAACCACTGTGCCAGAATTTTGAAGTGCTTCACTTTGAACAAATATTTGCAAAAGAATAACCAGTTGCTTGATACCATATCAAAGCAATGCTTTTAGGACCTTGGAAAACTAGGATTCCCAAATGGATTTCTGCTATTTTTAGTATAATTCATTTTTTTTTTTTATATTTAAAAACAAATCACTTATGTTGCTCATGCCTGAAAGAGCATTTATGAAAATTTCCAGTATTAAGCACTATTTGGTTGTCTCTTACTTATGCATTTAAAATGTCTTTGTACTTTAATTAAAATAGAAATAAAATCCTCCAGTTTTCCTTTAAAACTCTCTGTGTATCTCGGTTTCTGTTTATCTCTGTCTCTGTCAGTCTTTCAGTCCCTCTTTGTCTCTCTCTCTCTCTCAAACTCGAGAGCAAATACACATACTTTCACATATAAACAGAAAGAAAAAAATATAGATGATGGTGACTATGAATCATTGTGGTTAATACATTTTAGTTGACAGATTTAGCTTGGTACTATTTTCTCTTTGGTTAAACTCATTTTCTACTTTGCCTGATTTGTCTTAAAATCATTGCTTCTCATTTATCTCTCCTTAAGTAATCATGATTCTATTTACTTCCTTGGTATTATTGTACCTTCCTTTCCATCTGTTTGCATGATCTGTATTTTATGGGTAAAAAGTGAAAACATTGGCAAAGGGAGAATTTAATCAAAGCAGTCATCCTCTGGTAGTATTCCACTTGCCTGTGGGTCAGCTCTAGTTTTTATCAGTCATCCCATTTATACTTCCAGTTTCCAAATTCTGGCAGTTCCTTAATCCAATTTAAATCTTCTGCATGAATGTGTTAATTTCAAGATAATTCTGCTATGTATGTTTTATGTTTCTTTTAATTTTAACCAAATACTACAAAGTATATTCCTTCAGGGTATGGTGTCCTTAACAGACTTGATTTATTTATTTTAACTAAGGGACAAGCATGCAGCATCTGTTGTGAAGTAGAAGAAGGGGAAGTGGGTGTGATTAGCTGATTTAAATTGTTTATTTGGATTACTATTTAAATAGAATCCTGATGAAGCTATCAAAGAAACAACTCCAAATGTAAAAATTCTAAATCTTTGTGACTCAGCAGGTGATTAATTGCCTAAAAAGAATGAAAGAGGTGTCAAGATTGACAAACAACAGGCCTACCCAAGATTTGCTCAGCATGGGACTAGAATTTTGAAGAACATCCTTATCAGATCACCTACTTAGACATGTAACAATCTGTATTCTAAAGAGTGCTGATAAGTATAATATCTGAAACTGCTAGTTGGCTGTATCTATCTCCCATTACCTTGATCATTTAAATACTAGGTAAACATGCCCCTATATATCTTTTATGAAGGAAGATTATATTCATGGCAATTTGGCATTAGCCAAACTAGCCAAAGGTTTTGAAATCTATTTCAGGCCATTCAATATCTAGTCAATTGGTTTTATACCCAGGAAGCTATAAACCCAATGACTGCATAATAATCATAGAGAAATATATTATGGCTGAATGGAATCTTCATATTCAGGTTGGTAGTAGAGGGACCTTCAAAAAGTGGTCTATTTTTCAGGTATATATACAATATAATCTGTAACTTATTAATGTTATAATAATAATTATATATAATATAATAAAAATAATAAAAAAAATATAATAATAATTATTATTATAACATTAATAAGATACAGATTATTATTTGCTCCCTACGAAGTGAATATAAAGCTGTTTTATCTGTTGCTTCTTTGTCATGAGGAATTTTTTTTTTTGCATACTGTCAGAGAACATATAGTTCCTTGTTTTCAATAATCCTCACTTCCTCTGACTATTGATAGCATGATTGCTTCCAGTCTATATTATTCATTACATCTTTTTTTTTAACATTGATCTATATCTTGTACTTAATATATTAATATGATATGTGTATATACACATGTATTTCAGTATATTCATACACATATGTTAAATATAACATGTACATATTGATAAATATATATTCTTGCTTTGGCACAAATAATAACTCTATTAGCATCAACAATCTATTTCATCAACTGAAATGAAAACTTACACTGATTCTAAACATTTTATCAATTTAACCAATAGTGAAGGACTACATATTCTTCCACAATTGGTAATTTTGATGTTGTTAATATCCTCATTTTCATTTTTATATGATTAGCCAGCTAATATTGACTATGAAATATATTTCCACTCACAGTGAATACTCTTAAACCTGTTTAACAAGTGTTAGAAAAAAGTCCTACTATTAGTTATTTCAGTATTCTATTGTGTGCAATTCTGCTTAATTTAAATTAAATATTATCCCTCGAGAAAATATATTAACATTCCCAAAGCACTCAATATACCTTCTGTAATATCACAAAAATGATTTTTATTAAATAGAAACTCAAGAAACAAATCATAGAAGTTTTAAAAGTTATTTACATAATATTTTACATAACAAACTCCTTATGAGAAATGAGAATATTAAAATTTCAAAAGTACAGTCACAGCAAGTGGTAGGTGAGGCATGAAGATAAATCAAATCCTATTTCTTGCCATGCTGTGAAAAGACTGCTGGCTTTTAATCATCCTGATGTGCCATATGTAAATTCTATCAAAAAAGAAATTTGGTAAATGTTATATTCTATAACCACAGGGAGGAATGCTATTTATAAACATCAATTAAACGATATAATATAGTATAAGAGCATTGATAATAAACTACTAACCTAGTTAAACATATCTATCATATTTAGTAGGGGTTTATTCCCTATTTTATTATGCACACAGCAAAATATTAAATTGCCAGATGTTTGCCTACCCAATTCTAAAGTACTCAAGGTCATTTGTAAAAATGCTCATTGATAAAGTGTCAAGAACTCTACATAACAATCAATCTATAGATAACTGAAAAGAAAATACAATTTTTTTTCTATTCCAGAATCTGTGTACCAGATCATATTCTCAAATAATTTTAAGCAATATAAATTGGAATGATTTATCCTTGACAAAAACTTTTAAAGAAGGAAATATACACCTCACAATATTTAAAATTAAGACAGTAGTTGAGAGGAAAATATAACTAACAAATATACTACCATTCACTTAAACTTTTAGAAAAAATATTTTGTATTCATTGGTTAAGTTTAATATTGTTACATTAGAATCATATTTAGAGCTAGACAGGATTTTAGAAATCAAGTAGTCTAATCATCCCCTTTTACAAATGCACAAACAGACCCATAAAAGCTTAAGTGAGTTTTTCAAGATTGCAAAGACAATGGGGAGAACTTGTATTAAAAGGTAGGTCCAGATCAATGGTCTTGAAAATAACTGCCTAATTTATCTGAGCTCAAATCTCACTTTCCATAGTTCTTAAATGTTTGATCTATAGGTTCCTTCCTAGATGCTTACAAATATCACTGTCAGCCTTCCCCTAAACAAAAAATAAGCAAACCCCTAAACCAGCAATAACAGCATAATAAGGAGCAGGAACAACAACCAATCTTCATTTACACATTTTTCTATTCCTTCTATTCCTACCTTTAGCACTTGTCCCTTTTACTGCCAGACTTCTAGAATCATCTATACTCACTGATTTCTCTTTCTTATCATGCATTTGCTGAACCTGAAGAAGTCTACCACATCCCTGAACTAATATGGTTTTCCTTTTGCTTTTTTTTAATTAAAGTTTTTTTTTACAAAGCATATACAAGGGTAATTTTTCCAACATTGACCCTTGCATAATCTTTTGTTGAAAATTTTCCCCTTCTACTTCCTACCCCTTCCCCTATCTGGCAGATAGTCCAATACACATTAAATATGTTGAAATACATGTTAGATCCAATATGTGTGTACATATTTATAAAATTATCTAGTTGCACACAAAAAAAATTGAATCAAGAAGAAGAAAAAGAATAACTGAGAAAAGAAAAAAAATGCAGCAAATAACAACAAAGAGAGTGAGAATGCTATGTTATGTTCCACACTCTGTTCCTGTGGTTCTCTCTCTGGGTGTAAATGGTTCTTTTCATCACTGCACAAATAGAACTGAGAAAAGAAAAAAAATGCAGCAAATAACAACAAAGAGAGTGAGAATGCTATGTTATGTTCCACACTCTGTTCCTGTGGTTCTCTCTCTGGGTGTAAATGGTTCTTTTCATCACTGCACAAATAGAACTGGTTTGAATCATCTCAATGTTGAAGAGAGCCACATCCATCAGAATTGATCATCATACAGTCTTATTGTTGCCATGTATAATTTCCTGGTTCTGCTCATTACACTTTGCATCAGTTCCTATAAGAATCTATAACCTCGCTGAAATCATCCTGCTGGTAGTTTCTTACAAAACAATAGTGTCCCATAGCATTAATATTCCATAATTTATTCAGACATTCTCCAATTGATAGTCATCTGCTCATTTTCCAGTTTCTTGCTACTACAAAGAGGGCTGCCACAAATATTTTTGCACATGTGGGTCGTTTTCTCTCCTTTAAAATCTCTTTGGGATATAAGCCTAGTAGAAACACTGCTGAATCAAAGGGTATGCACAGTTTGATAACTTTTTGAGCATAGTTCCAAACTGTTTTCCAGAATGGATGGATCTGTTCACAGCTCCACCAACAATGTATCAGTGTCCCAGTTTTTCCACATTCCCTCCAACGTTCATTATCTTTTCCTGTCATCTTAGCCAATCTGACAGGTGTGTAGTGGTATCTCAGAGTTGACTTAATTTGCATTTCTCTGATCAATAGTGATTTGGAGCACTTTTTTATGTGGCTCAATTTCTTCAACAGGAAATTGTCTGTTCATATCCTTTGATTATTTATCAATTGGAGAATGGCTTGAACAATTATAAATTAGAGTCAATTCTCTATGTATTTTGGAAATGAGGCCTTTATCAGATCCTTTTGATGTAAAAATATTTTCCAGTTTATTGCTTCCCTTCTAATCTTGTCTGCATTAGTGTTGTTTGTACAAAAAACTTTTTAAACTTAATCTAATCAAAATTAGCTATTTTGTGATCAATATTGATCTCTACTTCTTCTTTGGTCACAAATATCTTCTTTCTCCACAAATGTGAGAGGCAATCTATCCTATGTTCTTCTAATTTGTTTATAGTATCATTCTTTATGTCTACATCAAAAACCCACTTAAACCTTATCTTGGTGTGTTAGGTGTGGGGTCTATGCCTACTTTCTGCCATACTAGTTTCCAATTTTCACTGCAGTTTTTGTCAAATAGTGAATTCTTATCATAAAAGCTGGGGCCTTTGGGTTTGACAAATACTAGATTGTTTTACTCATTGGCTACTTTGTTCTGTGAACCTAATCTATTTCACTGATCTACTAGTTTATTTCATAGCCAGCACCAAATGGTTTTGATGACTGTTGCTTTATAATGTAGTTTTAGATCTGGTACCACTTCATTTGCTTTCCTCTTCATTAATTCCTTTGAAATTTTTGACCTTTTGTTCTTCCAGATGAATTTTGTTGTTATTTTTTCTAGTTCAGTAAAATAGTTTCTTGGGAGTTTGATTGGTATAGCACTAAATAAATAGATTAGTTTAGGAGTATTATCATCTTTATTATATTTGCTCAACCTATCCAAGAGCACTTAATATTTTTCCAATTGCTTAGATCTGACTTTATTTGTGTGGAAAATGTTTTGTAGTTTTGTTTATTTAGTTCCTGACTTTTCCAAGACAGATAAATTCCCAAATATTTTGTATTATTAACAGTTATTTTAAATGGAGTTTCTCTTTGTATCTCTTACTATTGAATTTTGTTAGTGATGTATAAGAATGCTGGTAATTTATGTCGATTTATTTTGTATTCTGCCACTTTGCTGAAGTTGTGGATTATATCCAATAGCTTTTTAGTTGATTCTCTGGGGTTGTCTAAGTATACTATCATATCATTTGCAAAGAGTGATAATTTGGTTTCCTCATTACCTACTCTAATTCCTTTAATCTCTATTTCTTCTCTTATTACCAAGACTAGCATTTCTAATACAATATTGAATAGCAATAGTGATAATGAGCAAACTGTTTCACTTCTGATCTTTATTGGGAATGATTCTTGTTTATCCCCATTACATATGATGCTTGCTGATGGTTTTAAATAGATGCTACTGACTTTTTAAAGGAAAAGTCTATTTATTACTCTACTTTCTAGTGTTTTAATAGAAATGGGTGCTGGATTTTATCAAATGTTTTTTCTGCATCTTTTGAGATAATCATAGGGTTTTTGTTAATTTGGTTATTGATATAATCAATTATGCTAATAGTTTTCCTCATATTGAACCAGCCCTGCATTCCTGGTATAAATCCTGAGGATGATTTTCTGTAATCTCTTTGCTAATATTTTGTTTAAGATTTTTGCATCAATATTCATCAGGGAGATTGGTCTATAATTTTCTTTCTCTGTTTTCATCCTACCTAGTTTAGGTATCAGTACCATGTCTGTATCATAAAAGAAATTTAGTAGGAGTCCTTCATTCCCCACTTTTTCAAATACTTTATATATTATTGGAGTTAATTGTTCTTTAAATGTTTGGTAGAATTCACATGTAAATCCATCTGGTCCTGGCGATTTTTTCTTAGGGAGCTGATTAATAGCTTGTTCTATTTCTTTTTCTAAAATGGGATTAATTAAATAATTTATTTCCTCTTCTGATAATCTGGTAAATCTATACTTTTGTAGGTATTCCTCCATTTCACTTAGGTTGTCAAAATTATTGGCATAAAGTTGGGCAAAGTAACTCCTGATAATTGCTCTAGTTTCCTTTTCATTGGTGGAAACTTCTCCCTTTCATTTTTAAGACTAACTGTTTGATTTGCCTCTTTCCTTTTTTTCTAATCAAATTAACTAAAGGTTTATCTATTTTGTTGGGTTTTTCATAAAACCAACTTTATGTTTTATTTATTATTCCAATAGTTTTTTTCGTTTCAATTTAATTGATGTCTCCTTTTATTTTTTTTTAGAATTCCAAGTTTGGTATTTTGGGTGTTTTTAATTTGTTCTTTTTCTAGCTTTTTTTAGTTGCAAGCTCAATTTATTGATCTTCTCTCTTTCTATTTTATGCAAGTAAGCCTCTAGAGATATAAAATTTCTCCATTTTTATATAAAATTTATCACTTTTTTATGTTGTCTCATTATTGTCATTCTCTTGGATGAAATTATTGATTGTGTCTATGATTTGCTGTTTCACCCATTCATTCTTTAGGATGAGATTATTTAGTTTCTAATTTCTTTTTGGTCTACTTTTTTTCTGACCATTTATTGAATGTAATTTTTATTGCATCATAATCTGAAAAAAAATGCACTTACTATTTCTGTCTTTCTGCATTTGATTTTGAGATTTTATGTCCTAATTTATGGTCAATTTTTGTATAGGTTCCATGAACTGCTGAGAAGAAAGTGTACTCCTTTCTGTTTCCATTCAATTTTCTCCAAAGATCTATCATATCTCATTTTTTCTAGTATTCTACTACCTCTTAAACTTCTTTCTTATTTATTTTGTGGTTTGATTTATGTAGTTCTGAGAGAGCAAGGTTGAGATCTCCTACTATTATAGTTTTGCTGTCTATTTCTTTTTTCAACTCTCTTAACTTCTCCTTTAGGAATTTAGATGCGACACCATTTGATGCATAAACGGTTAATATTGATATTGCTGACCAGGAGATCATTATATATTTCAACAACAGTACTATATGATAATCAATTCTGATGGAATTGATTCCCTCTTCAACAATGAGATGAACCAAATCAGTTCCAATAGAGCATTAATGAATTGAACCAACTACACCCAGCGAAAGAACTCTGGGAGATGACTATGAACCACTACATAAAATTCCCAATCCCTCTATTTTTGTCTGCCTGCATTTTTTATTTCCTTCATAGGCTAATTGTACACTATTTCAAAGTCCGATTGTTTGGACATGTATACTAATATTGTATTTAATTTATACTTTAACATATTTAACATGTATTAGTCAACCTGCCATCTCGGGGAGGTAGTGGGGGAAATGAGGGGAAAAGTTGGAACAAAAGGTTTGGCAATTGTCAATACTGTAAAATTACCCGTGCATATAACTTGTAAATAAAAAAACTATAATAAAAAAATAAAAGTATATGATGATTCAAATTTAAAAAAAAATATTGCTTCATTATCTATGGTACCTTTTAGCAAGATATAGTTTTCTTCCTTATCTTTTAATTAGATCAATTTTTGCTTTTGCTTGATCTGAGATCAGGATGGCTATCCCTGCTTTTTTTACTTCACTTGAAGCATAATAGATTCTGCTCCAGCCTTTTACCTTTACTCTGTATGTATCACCCTGCTTTAAATGAGTTTCTTGTGAACAACATATTGTAGGATTCTGGTTTTTTAATCCAGTCTGCTATCCGCTTATGTTTTATGGGAGGGTTCATCCCATATATATTTATGCTTATAACTACTAATTCTGTATTTCCTGCCATCTTATTAACCCCAAATTATGTACTTTTTTTTTTGCCTTTCTCCTTTTCTTCCTCCCCAATATTTATCTTATGACCGCTATTTGTCTCACATAGTCCTCCCCGCTTAGAGATCCTCCCTCTTTCTTATACCTTTTCCTGACTATTTCTCTTTTCCCAACTATTTCTCTTTTCCTTTCTATTTAGCCTACCTCTTCCCTTTTTTCCTTTCCTCTCCCACTTTTCTATAAGATGAGAGATGTTTCTTGGTGAAACCAAATATATCTATCTTTCTGTGGGCCAAATCTGATGGGAGTGAGATTCACACAATATTCCTCACCCTCCCTTCTTTCCCTCAGTTATAATATGCTTTCTTTGCCTCTTCCTGACATGTAATTTCCCTCATTTTACCTCCACTTTCCCTTTTTTTCTGTTACAATCTCCTTTACATCTCTAGTTTCTTTTTTATATTATAATAGTAAAAATCATTCTATATGTACTCTCAATTTATCTCCATAACAGAAATATAGTTCTCAAGAGTTTTTTTTTTTTTTTTTTTCCTTTTTACCTTTTTGTGCTTCTCTTGAGTTCTATATTTGGAGGTCAAATTTTTTGTTTAGCTCTGGTCTTTTCATCAAAAATATATGAGATTTACCAGTTTCATTGAATTTCCATCTTCTTCCCTGAAAGAAAATGCTCAGTTTAGCAGGGTAATTTATTCTTGGCTGCATTCCAAGATCCTTCAATTTTTGGAATATCAGATTCCAGGCCCTTTGATCCTTTAAAGTGGAAGCTGCTAGGTCCTAAGTAATCCTTATTATGCCTCCTTGGTATTTGAATTGTTTCTTTCTGGCTGCTTGTAATATTTTTTCCTTGGTTCTATAGTTCTCAAGTTTAGCCACAATATTCCTTTGGGTTTTAATTTTGAGGTCTCTTTCAGGAGGTGTTTGTTGAATTCTTTTAATGGTCATTTTACCTTCTGTTTCTATGATATCAAGGCTGTTCTCTTTAATGATTTCCCTAAAGATGGTATCTAGGCTTTTTTTTTTTTTTTTATCTTGTATTTCAGGGAGTCCAGTAATCCTTAGATTATCTGTCCTAGATATATTTTCCAAGTTTAGTTGTTTTTCCCATCAGGTATTTTACTTTTTTTTTTTTTTCTATTTTTTCCTTTTTTTGGATTTGCTTGGCTGATTCTTATTGTCTTGTTGAGTCATATTTCCATTTGTTCAATTCTGAATTTTAGTGTGTTATTTTCTTCATTTAATTTTTTTAAACTTATTTTTGTATTTGCCAAATTGAATTTTTGAATGAGTTGTTTTGTTCTGTGGAATTTTTTTCCATTTCACAAAATTCTGTTTTTTAAAGAGTTATTTTCTTTTTTTCATTTCACAAATTCTGTTTTTCTGGGAGTTGCTTGCTTTTTCCACTTCAGTAAGTCTTTTTTTTTTTTTTTTTGTAGTGAATTTTCTTCAGATAGTTTCTGTGTTGCCTTTTCAGACCCTCCTGAAAATTTTTTATTTCCTTTCCCCAATTTTCTTTTAGCTGTCTTTTAAGGTTCTTTTAGGAGAGTCTTGTGTGATGGGGATTAGGTTAGATATCACCTTTTGGGGCTTTTTCTGGAGACAATTTGCCTTTAGTCTCCTCAGGATTTGAAGTCTGTTCTTCTTTTTCACCATAAAAGCTGTCAATTGTTAGAGTCCTCTTTATTTTTTTTATTCATTTATCTTAAATTAAGGTTTGCCTTTAGGGTGGGGGAAGTTTTTCAAACAGCAGCAGTTGCACTGGGTCAGTGTTGATTCACTCCAGGTGCTATATGGGCATGGTCAGGTCCCATGAGATTCTGTCATTTTGGGGCTTACTATTGATCTTTTGTGTTTGTGTTGGATGTTTATAACTTCTCTGCTGATCTACTGGCTTGCTACCAGGGCAGAGTGGCTCTAGATTCCTGGAGATTCCTCCTTGTACATTTTCTGCCACGTGGAGTCTGCAGTGGAATCAGAGCCCAGGACTCTGAGCTGTCTGCCCTGGTGTTTGTACTCAGCTGGTTGTGCTGTCTGCCTCCCTCCTGTTTCCAATTGAAACAGACATTTTTTGATGATATTTGAAATTATCTTCTGCTGATAATTTGTTGCATTCCCAATATTTGTGGATTCTGTCAGTCCAGAGCTAATTCAGAGGCTGGATTTCTTAACTATTGTGAGGGTTATAAAGAAGGTCAGAGAGAAACATGTGTCATCTCCACCATCTTGGCTCCATCCCAAGAAGTCCAATACTTTCTCCTTTTGCCTTTTTAAAAATTTTTCTTCCAAGTCCATGTAAACACAATTTTAATATTCATTTTAAAATGAATTCCAAATTATCTCTCTCCTTTTCTCCTCAATCCCCTTATTGAGAAGGCAAAATTTATACATGTCCAATCGTGCAAAAGACATTCTATTCATATAATGAATTGCTCCCCCCTCAAAAATTCAAGGAAAAAAAAATGTGCTTCAATCTGCATTCAAACTACATCAATTTTTTTTCTCTGGGGATGGATTAGCATTTTTCATCTTAAATCTTTTTCAATTCTCCTGAACTATTGCATTGCTGAAAACAGCTAAGTCATTTACAATTGACCACTCTATGCTATTGATGTTATTATGTACACTGTTCTCCTGGTTCTGTTCACTTCACTTTGCATCAGGTTATGTAAGTCTTCCCAGGTTTTTCTGAAAGCAACCTACTCATCATTTGTAGCATCATTGTAGCATAATAGCATTCCATCACAACCATATACTACAATTCTCCAATTGCTAGGTATCCCTTGAATTTCTAAATCCTTGTCCCTACAAAAAGAGGCTCTATGAAAATTTTTGTACATATAGGTTCTTTTAGGCAACTAGGTGGCACAGTGAATACAGCACTTGCTCTAAAATCAGGAAGACCTGAGTCTAAATCTAGCTTCAAACACTTACTAAGTTCTGTGACTCTGGACAACATACCTGTTTGCCTCAGTTTCTCTCTAAATTTCTAATATGAATTGGAGAAGGAAATAGCAAATCACTCTTTTGCCAAGAAAACTCTAAATGGTGTCATGGAGAGTTAAACATGATTGAATTAATTCAACAACCACAAATAAGATTTTTCATATATGTGTATAGGTATAGGTGTACGTGAGGGTGTGTATGTATAAAATTGTTTTGGTATACAAACCTAGTAATGGTATTGCTAAATCATACATGTACTATTTTATAACTCTTTAGATGTTTCACAGTCTTGTTCCTACTTTTTAATTATTATATCATATGAATTCTCTTCCCAAACTCAGTTTCCAACAAATGGGACTATTTATCTTTCAAGTATATTCTTCTATCTTTAACTCAGTGCATTCTCACCATCACCCCCTCATGCATGGGATGCATTCATCTCTGCCTCTTTACAAAGGTTGATTCTGGTATTACCACCTCCAAATCCACCCAATAGTGAATACTCTCTCCCACATCAATTTATCTTATATCTACTTATCTGTGTACATAATTTATCTCATATCCTGTATAAAATAAGCTTCATGAAGATACATACATATATATATATATATATGTATGTATATATAACCTTTATATACACACACACACACACACACACACACAAATTTGCCTTTGTATTCCCTGGTCCTTGCTCAGTACCTTTAATGTCATAAAGAAGGGGAATGGGAAGGAGTAATTATTTTTATTTATGTAGCCTGGCATTCTGGTAACCACTTTTGACAATTATTACCATTTGATCCAACAAGTGTGGAAAGTAGGTGCTTTTATTTTCTCAAATCTTTATTGTCTTATATATAAGACAAGGATAATGACATTGATAGGAGCTATCTATCATCATATTGTTGTGAAGATAAAATAAGTTCATTTATGTTAAAGTACTCCATAAAGTACTACAAGAACTAGTAGAATGATACTAATGTTACTAATATTAGTTATTACTATTTTAATTTTAAAAAGAAATGCCCTCCCTCACCAATTCATAAAGAAACACTATTTGGCAGTTCACAGGAAACTAAGGAATGTTATTGCTATATTAGTTACCCTTCACCTGCTCCAGGTTATTTCCTTTCCCCCTGCAGTGACATGTTTACATTTCCTTTTTTCTTTAAAGCTTGGAATCAGTGGACAGAGGGAAAGGAAGCTGCTTTGAATAAAGGTAATCTGGCATCCTCCCAGGAAGATATATAGCACTAAGCATCATGGGGGTAGACAACATCATTATCATTATCATTCCCCATGACCAGAGGCAACTACAAGAGGAAACAAAACTCCTTCAAAGGAGATAGCATCATGTCAGATACAAGAAGTTGCCACAAAATATACTTGCAAAGTAATGTTTTATGTACAATTTTACCTCTACCTTATAAATAGGAAGTGTTTAATACAGAAACTAGCATAAAATGCACAACTTTGCATCTAAATAAATGGAATGTTCAACTCAGAGAACATTATCAGTTACCTAGTTTAAAACAAAGATTTTTATTCTAAAGAGTATGGGAAGAGAGTCTAGGGAGGCTTGTGTGTTAGTGGAGGAACTGCAAATTTACAAAACACTCAGCAACTGTCTGTGCATTAAAGTGAAACCTGTCATATCTACCTTCTGATTAGAGGAAATTTAATGCTTCAGCTCTTTGTAATGTTTGTTGTTTTGTTATAACTGGTATGTAGATTGAATGGCAGGTGACATTTTATAAGATTTAAATAAGGTAAGAAATTAATCAAATTAACATACTGCTTTTCTAAAGTATAATGAGTCATTTGCATATAAAGTGCAATGGAGTCTGTAAATACAGAATGAACTTCAAATTACTAAAGACATCGTGAACTGCATTAGTTACAAACTTTAATATAGTTTTGGAGGAAAGGGTTTGCATATATCATGAAGTCCAGGCACAGCTTGATTATGAAATGATGGACTCTATCACACACAGTATAATTTCTATCCTGCTAAAGCATCTTTTAGAGTATTTTAAGAGTATGTTCCCATTACCATCAAAAGCAGAAATTCATCTTCCAGACTTGGATTGGGAAAAATATTTAGAGCAATATATTTAAAGAGACACCTAAAGGAGATGGGGGCAGGTCAGAAAATGGGAGAAAAGAAAGTAGCTTGAACCAGGTAAATAGATTGGGGAAATGGAAGATCCTATTCAGAAACAAAGAGGAAATAAAAAGGAATTCTGCTATAAGCCAACTGATGGGTAAAAGTACTCTAACAGAAATGAGAACACAACATTGCAAGGGATCAGGTACCACAAATAGTGTAAACCTGTGAGTTTTCATATTTTTAATAATGCAAATTTTGCCAAATGTGATTCTTTTTTTCCTTCAGTGAATATAGAACTTTCCCCTCCAAACAGAATACAGAAAAATATCAACATATAGTGCACATTTGAACAAATATAGAAGAATTTAGTACTGCTCAGATTAACATGTACTGTATTACTGTGCACATTAGTTTTTTTGAAATGATATTTCCTAAATGATAGGGTATGAGTCTTTTTCAATAAAACAAGTTGTGAAGAAAAATATATACAGGTTACTTATGGAAAAGTCTATATTTGTCTTGAGATTTAAGTACTTCCTACAAATTAAATAAAATTCATTTTCCAGAATTTAAAACAGGATTTCTAAGTCCAGATGGCATCCGTGGCATATGGCTCTGATTTGGCCAAAGATCAAGCTCACCTTCTGAGTGAGAATCAGTTTCTGTGTTGGCCCTTGATTACAGATAATGACCCTTTCCTCTGACTTAATAATTCTTTTTTCGACTGCAGATTTTGTCTCTGCCTGGATTCAAAAGTGACATTTCTTTTAGGAAAGCTCAATTATCAATTTTCTATCAACATGCTTTAAAGAAATTTCTTAGATCATATGGAATAATGATAGGTATTCATTTATCTCTCTATTTTTAGATTAATTGGTCTGAAAGAATATTTATTCATTTAGGCTTAAATCAGGGGAGATCCCTACCTGACTGACACCATAAAGAAAGTGTGCTTTTGCTGCCTCAGAAATTTTTCTATCAATCACTTTCCAGCTGGATGTTACTGGTGGGTATCCTGTACTGTTTAAAGAGTTTTCTTAACACATGCCATTTTATCAAGGTCACCCACATATCCCAAAATGTCTCTAGTTAGGCAGATTTCCTAAAGGGCAGGAACTATATCTCTTTTCTTTGTAACTTGGCACCACACCCTCCAAAAAAGCTCTATTCATATTGAAAACACAGTAAATCATGATAATGGCTTGATTTCCACAGAACTGACTGACCCATACAATACTGCCTATACTTAGAAATTTTCAAAGAGTATATTACAGTAAAAATCCAGTGGAATCATATTTTATCTCTACTATTGTTTCTCTCAGATAATCCAGAGTAGTCAAATATTCTTAAAGAATCATGGCTAAGGTTATTAAACTTATGATCTCAGAACTGATTTCGATATTAATATTTTTCCAATCATCTATACCCCTCCCCCCAAATCTCACTGTCATCTTTGCTTCCTTAGTTGTAAAGTCTAATAATTATTTTCATAATTCCCTTTTATGCTTTGCTTACCCACTTGAAACTGTTCTATTTTACCTAGTTTCTTCCAATAGCTTTCTAATCTGGGTCTTCAGTAGAAAGACCTCAGTTCAAATCTCACCTTGGACATTTACTACTATATGAAACTAGACAAGTATTTAACTTCAATGTGCCTTCTTATGAAGATAATATTTGTAAAAAAATATTTTACAATACCTGGCACACAGTAAGAGCTACATAAATGTTCATATTATTATCATTATCCATATAGATGATTGGAAAAATATGGTGGAGCTATTGACAAAATAGAGAGATTAGGAAGAAAAGTTAACTTTGAGACAAAGATAATGAGCTTGAGTTGATATTCATAAAAATTATAAAGTCCTTTGAATGTGGAAATACTTTCATCACTTGCCATCCATATGTGACTATGAAATCAAATTGGAAAAGAACCTTATGAATTTGGTGAGCAGGAACATAAGAGGATCAATGAAGTTTCTTCTGTATTTGATATCTCTTAGTCAGACTAATGAGATTATAGGTCATTATTTGGATGAAACTAGTAGCATATAGGTACATAAAAATGCATCATTGCTTGCAAATTAAGGTACAAGAAGACAAAAAAAAAAAAAAACAGAAAACAAACAAACAAAAAAAAAAAAACAACAGCCTTCCACCCCATCATTTCATGGGGTTTTTGTTTTTGTTTGTTTTTTTTAAGCCATGGGATAAAGAAGCATGGTAGAAAGGAAGTCTCTGTGAGGCAAGTAGATAATATGAGCCACTTTCCTAGTATACTCTTAATATATAGAAAATATATAGCCACTTGAATTTACAACCATTTAGTAATTTGACTTGGGAGAAGTTTGTTGAATTCTAAGGGAGGGAACAGAGACTTCCTAATTGTTTAGCCCGTGGTTGGCCATGGAGTTTCGAGACAGTATATATGATGCAGATGTGGTCCCTTTAAGATTCCTATCTTTCTGATTCCCAACCCCTCTAACCCCCCAGTTAATGTAATTACCTTTTGATTCACAAATCCTGGTCCCTTTGAATTCCAGTAGAAGATCCGGACCTGTCCCAGCCCTGATCCAGATCTGAGACAACTTGGGGCAATACCCACAAGCCCCTCTAGCTAAATCTCCCATTATAAAAGGGCCACGCTGGGACCCCCTCTTTGCAGAGGTCCCAAACATGCCAGCCATGTCAGGACCCTCTGTCCATTGTACCCTCTGTCTGGTGCCCTTCTTATCTCTACCTTTACCTAACCCCAATAATACTTCCTTACTTCCAAACCCCATAATAAACCTCTTTTATCAATCTTGCTTTTCAGGTCAATAAATGCTTTTATTGGGGACTTGAGCAGCTACTAGACCTCATTTACCACCTTATCCTTGCGCCTAATCCAAAGGGTGCAGGGGGCTCTATTTGACTCCCTGTATCCCAAACCTGCCACTAGACTTCAACTAAACCCTAATTTCATTTAGTTACCCCATATCTAGACCTCATCGTATACTCTGGAGTTTCAAAACAGTGTATATTCTATCTTTTGTTTGACAGTATATACTCTGGAGTTTCAAGACAGTGTATATTCTATCTTTTGTTTGCTCTTGAATAAGATCTGGGGTGAGGAAGGCAAAATATGAAGGATAGAATGAGGGTGGGTGGATGAGACTATATATAAAAATGGAATCTTATTATAAAATGGTAATATTAAATGAAGTAAAATAAAAATATCACACAATTATATCATTATATCACATAATATGATGATATTATTGGCTGACTGAGGATCAGCTGCACCTACTAATTCACTATAAAATTAAGCTGATCAAAAATTCTCATTCTCTAGGACTCCCCCCAAACTTTGTTATTCTGCATTCCTCCAGTGTATTGCAAGAAACGTCAAGAAAGGAGCTTTCTGCCCCTAGGAGTAGGAATACCACAGAAACACATGAGAAAAGGATTACATATTCAAAGCAGTTTTTTAAAAAAATCTTCCTTAATCCCAAAGATCAATATAAGGGTTAGGGAAAGGGGTAGGATTTGAATCCTCAAAATTTATACAGAATTCCAGAGTTGAAGAATTTATCAGACTTCCTGCATCAGGGATTCTTAAATGGGGAAAATCTAAACTTACATGTAAAATGGAGAAAATGTATTTCAACATTACTACTGAATAGTTAGCATATTTTAATTTATTTAATTTTTTTCTGTAGGGGGTGGTGGTGTTTATGAGCTTCATTAAATTGACAATAGAACTACAGATGAAAAAAGAAGGCAAAAAAATCAGTTTTAGAGAGAGATTCCCGATACTTCATGGTCCTTTAAGAAAAAAAGATGATAGACCAGATAGTTCCTTCTGTGGGCCCAATTTGATGTTTATTTACTACATTTCTTTCTTAACAACCATGCCTTAAATCCAAATCACTCTGCCTCTCATTGATTTGGCCAAAGACAGGTCTTAGGCCAAGCCCTAATTTGGTCATTGGATCCAGAGTGACTCAGAGAGATATAAATAGCAATTGTTTGTTTTGTCTAGAAACCCTGAAGGTCTTTCTCTTCCAGACTGGATTTTATTTTGAGTAGGTAAAAGAAGCCATGCTTTGCCTCAATTCTTACCTAGACTAGATCACTGAATGAGTATTGCATCAGTCAAACTGAGACCTGTTAAAGACCTTAGCTTAAAAAGGCCATAGTCTTCCTGCATACAGCGCTATTTTCAGTTTTCCTCACCCACAAGGTTCAGTTAGCTCTAGAGGAGAAAGTGAGACTGGGGACTTTGCAAAGCCACCTTCACTTAACTAATTACTTTCATGTCTTGCATCACCTCCCTGATGTCATAGTCCTCTTTGAGAACAAAGAAAGAACAAACAAACAAACAACAACAACAAGAAGAAATAAACAGTAGCAGGAGTTCAACAAACTCCAAAATATTTAGACTGGATAGACCGGATAGATGACACAGTGTGACTACAAGTCTTTTAGAAACTACAGGGTTTTATGGGAAATAAGAATTCAATGGAATGAGAAAGGATTGCCCCAGTAGCAATTCCAAACTTGTTTACTTGTTTTCCTTATAGGAGGATATAGGATTGTTTGAATGTTTAATTGTTCTATGATATCTTCTATAGCTTTAGAATTTTACATATTATTTTTATGTGGAGTGTGGAACAAAAAGCTATAGCAATTTTATTTTTTTTGTTGCCCTGTGGGAACTGTGGTCCCTATTACTTCTGCTGGGACAAGACATTAGCTGTATTTAAGATTTATTAAGTCAGTCAATGAATGAATGAAAAAAGCATTTAAGAATTTAATGTATGCTAATTACTGGTTAAACTATAGAGACTTAAAAAAAAAGATAGCCCCTGCCTTCATATATCTTACATCCTGATAGTGCTTAGTGGTGGTTAAAGAAGGTTTGTTGTTATTGTTGTTGGTATGGAAAGTCATTGAGATATTGAACAAAATAACAGACAGTACATTTGAAGAAGGGACCCTGAAACTAAAAATTCTTGAAGAAGAAAATCTCCTTAAACTCTGTCTCAGCGAGGGACCCCACACTAGGGAAACAAGACAGTTTCCTTCTGTCATCTTCTATTCAATTCTATTCAAATTCCAGCTCAAGCGGAAACCCAGGTAGTATGAGACAACTTGGGACTCCACCTACTAACCCTCTTCAGTTTGTAACCAAAACCCTATTATAAAAGAGCCAATCTAAAATCCTCTCTTTGGAGAGGTTCTAAACATGCCATGCTATGTCATGCTAGGCTATGCCATGCCATATATGGCAAGGAAGCCTCTGCCCACTGGAATAATATTATTTTCCAGTTCTTCCCTCTCTTTATCTTCACCTATTTCTCTTGAGACTTTATGCCTCTCTGTTAGGATTTCTAACTTTCCTTCCCAATCCCTATAATAAACCTTTTATCAATCTAGGTTTTTGTATCTGTAAATTCCTTTACAGAGAATCTCTGTGCCGCCAGAAGGGAGTTCCCCAAAACCCTGTCCTTGTGCCAAATCCCAAGAGGGTGTAGGGGAGCCAAATCTCTCCATTTGGTTCCCTGAACCCCAAACCTGCCACTAGACCTTATCATTTAATTCCCTGACCACCAGAAACCCTAATCTCATTTTGGTTCCCTAAATCTAAACCTTATCATTTGGTTCCCTACTGAAGGGAACCCCCAAAACTAAACCTTATCACATTGACATGGTCTTTCCAGATACAATAAAGTGTGGTTTTGATCAAAGTAAGAGAAAGAGGAATGAATGAAGTAAATCAATTAGTGAAAACACAAACTTTAAATGATATTAAAGATTGCTAAATGGAAGACATCATATGAATATGATGCATATAGTAAAATAATGAGTACATGATGTCAGGACTTCATGAGTACTTAATCTTCTGCAAGACATCTCATTACTTTGTCTCAATATCTTCATCTATTAAAAGGCATTAAAATGTGTGTTCATTGGGATTATAGGAGTTCCACCTTGATGGATGCTTAGAGATCATCAAGTTCAACCCATTCATTTTTATAGGTGAGAAAATTAAGATGAAAAAGGGTTGAGTGACTTATCTGAATTTGCATAAATAAGAAGCAAAGTCAAGATTCAAACTTGGCTCTTTTGACACCAAATCCAATGTTCTTTATTCCACTCTATAGCTGAATCATTAACTAATTCTTAGGATTGCTGTGAAGATCAATCAATGATCATTTATTAAATACCTGCTATGTATTGGTCACTGTGTTCTGTACTGAGAACAAAAAGTACTATTAATAAAGAAGCTTACTTTCTATTGGGGAAGAAATTAGGTGTACATGAATAATAAATATAAATAAGTGCAAACTACTTAAATATGAGGACAATAGTAGCTGGGGAGAATATTAGCAAAGGTTGCATGTAGAACATTATATTGGAGCTGCATACTGAAGAAAGTAAGGAATTCAAGGAAGTAGAAGTGAGGAGGGAGTATATTTCAGGCATGGGATATAGTCAGTGCAAAGATAGGGAGATAGCAGACTAGCTCCTTTCTGAGAAGCTGAGAGGAAAATGTGGAGAGATTACACAGTACATAAGGAAAAATAAATTCAATGAAATTCTATAGATAAAGAAGCAATTCCAATAGATTTGTGATAGAAAGAGCCATCTGCATCCAAAGAGAGTTAAAGAGACTTCTTTATTTGCTTGTTGTTTTTTTTTTTTCCTTGTTTTTTTTTCCCCCTTTTTGATATGATTTTTCTCCTGCAGCATGACAAATGTGGATATATGTTTATGATATATATGGTGTCCCCTTTAATCTTAGGAGGAAGGGTGCTCCTGACTCTTAAAACCTATGAGGGGCCACACATATCCATGAAGATAACTCCCAGATAAATAATCTCATTTAATTGGAAATCTCAGCCAAACTGCTCCCTAGCTCCAGCCAGGATAAACCTGATAAAATCTAGTCTGTCAATCTACCTTTGCTAATTCCTAACAGGAGTTTGTCCACTACCAAAGCTTTTTTTTTAGTGTAAATAAACCTGTTCCTGCCACAAACCTCTGGCCTGTATTCATGGGGTTTGCAAATTCTTTCACAAAGCCTGCCATTGGCCAAGGGGGATTCCTCTGCTGTTAGGGGATTTCTTACCCTCAATTCTCACACTCATCATATAGAAAAATTTCATGTGTTTAATCTAGAGTGGATTACTTGTAGGGTAAGGGGAAGAACAGGAGGAAGAAAAATTTGGAATACAAGGTTGTACAATGGTGAATGTTGAAAACTATCTTTCCATGTAGTTTGGAAAATTTTTTAAAAGCTATTATTATTTTTTAAAAGACAAAAAAAAGAGAATGTAGAAGCCAGAGTGTGCAGATGTTAGAACCTAAACAATACTAGAACTTAGAAGCAATAATGTGTCCTTGAAGATTACAGAAATGTTCTGTAATTATTATAGTAATAATTACAGTAATAATCTGTAAAAATAATCTGTATTCTGCTCTATAGTTATAAAATAATTATATAAACATATTTAAATATCACAGAGAATGGCATTTTCAGTAATGGTAAAGGAAAGTAAAGTGAAGTGAGAAAGAAAAGTGAAATGAATGAGTGATGAAAAAATGATACTATAAATAGCAAACTACTCTTGATATTTATCAATGAAAGTTTAGCTGACTTTTTAAACTTTCAGGAAAGGTAGCTATGGCAGTTGTGGTATTGTAGGATAAAGAATTCCTCATTTTTTTTTTGGAAGGGAGAAAGAGTAAGTAGAAAGGATTAGATAACAGATGCAGATACAATAGGTATTGAAATGGACAAATCCCTCCTTCCCGCCTCAGGCCAGCAGAAGAAAGTTTGCTTAGTTAGATTGGGGATTTGTTTTGTATTTCAAAAGACCGGGTCAACAACGCCCTTAAGGTTATCTGTTCCAGGTGGGTGGTGCTGGGGCTGGGGGGGGGGGGGCGCTGCTCAAGATTAATCTCTTTATGCAGAATACTTACTCCCACCCTATTGTAAAATGCTAATCACAGATTCCAATGTAACCTAGCCGAACAAAGAAAAACGTTTATAAAAGCTGTCCTTAGTGCTGTGAAGGTATGGAATTTTGACCATTCCGGCCCGAGCTCGGTACCAAATAAATCCTAAATCTTCCTCATTGCGGCTGTCTTGAATTTTATTGCCTGGGCTATTTCAGTATGAAAGTGAGATTAGAGAAGAGGAAGAAGGTAATAAAATTAAAGGCACAAGATAGATGAGGGCTAAGCGTCTTTTCTTAGATAAGGATTTAAAAAAAAGTATAGAATAATTATTGAGCAATAGCAATGGAACAAGAACCAAGAAAAATGGATGATAAAATACCCTTCTTTATTTTTCATTCTATTTAGTGGGAATACTGTGATTATATCAAGTTCCTTAAGTGGTGCCTCTTCACTAATCAAATGCTAAATTTCAAGCTTCTAGAAAAGGATGGATCTTGAGAGATGCTTTCTCAAGCAAGACATCTTTAAAATTTATAATATTCATATTATATGTGGAATATAATACAGTAATTTGGACACAAAAACAAAGATTAAAATCCTGTTCCAGGAAAAGGAAATGGCACATATGTGCACATAAAGATAGCCTCTAATTTCATAAAGGAATACAGGATAAATTGCGAGTGCTTGTAGATTTAGCCTACCTGGGGAGATTGGGAGAGGAGGGAAAGTATTTTGTCTACGTTTATACCTGTATTAGTATAAACTTCTTCCTAACTTTTTTCAATTTAAGGGTTTAATTTAATCTTTGTCATTTAGAGAATATCAAATTTTAATTAATTGTGGGATGTTTATAAATTATTAGAATGACAATGGCTATGTAAATTTTTGAAGTAAGTCAGTTGTGTCAACCAAGTTCCTTATTCATTCTTCATTAAAAAAAATTTTTTTTAAGGAGTAAGAAATTTTCTACATGCCTTGATAAATACAACTGATGATATGAGGGAACAAGAGAAAAAAACAAAACAAAACAAATAAAAATAGCAGTAAGAGTAGCTAACAGCTTTACTCTTTGAACTGTTAACAGAATTACTTAAATTTAAAATATCTCTCTGAGCAAAATTCTGCACAGATGTGCATTATTTTGCTTTCTCTTAGCTTCCTTTGTTTATGTCTTTATATAAGTTGCTCAAGTGAATCCTGTGAAACCACCTCAGAATCCAAGAACTGAAGCCTTTAAAGTGTTTTAAAGGTTCAAAACTCACCTATCAAAAGCAAACCTATTTAAAAAAAAAATCAAACAAAAATCTAATGTTTCCTTTTTTTTCCTATTTACTGAAGAAGGAATCCCATTCTTCCTCAACAGGCTAGAAGCAATTTATTTCTTTATTTCTTTATTTTTTTTTAATCAAATAAGGAAAAAAAAATAAAAATACAATGCAACATAAAACAAAAGAGAACATTATCATGTACCTAGTAGAACATCAGGGAGGATTCAAAATATGTAACAAATTACCAGTTTAAGAAAGTGTACAAGAAATTATATTCATGAATGTCCATCTTTTCTTTACTTCCTTGTGAATTGTTCTTTTGTTCTGTGCTGCACACCATTTTTTCTTTTTTCTCCTTTCAACCGCACCCCACCCCCCAGGCAGACTAGAGTTAAGAAAGGATACATTTAGGTATATATATGTAGATATATACTGATACATACAGGGCTTTCATTGCTCCTAGGCTATGCTACTGTACTTCCCATATCAACTCACTCTCCCATTCTCCATAAAGGCTCTTTCATTCCCTCTGAATGGGACTGATTGGATGAAGTATTTCTTGGTATAGAGTCACATGATCCCTGTTTCCAGACCCTGGGACCTTGGGGGCGGTCATTTACTCTCTGGAGAAATGAACTTTGAACCTGAGATACAGGAAGCTGCAGGAAGTGATGTGACCTATGGGAGGCAGCCAGCATTGGTGATTATTGGTTAAGGATGGTTACGCCCTTTTAGTCTATCCAATGAGAAGGCTCAAGTCCTTTGCCTTTTAAACCCTGGACAAGCAAGAAGCTGGCCAGATTCCAGGAGCACATGGTGGGATTTTGGAACGTCCCAGGTGTGTTTCTGGACCTCTCCCTGCAGGGATTAAATAAATGCTTTCTCTTTGTACCTGATCTTACACCTAACCCTTCCCACACAACCCCCTCAAAACTCCCAAAGTTTCTTTTACTCCCACTCTCTCAGATGAGGACCTTGTCTCATATGTTACAGAGAAACATTGGGTCCTTTTCCATGAACTTGTTTTTCCCTTCTTTTTCAGATGCTATCATTCAAATGCCTTCTACTACTTTCTTCTCCCTTCCGAAGTACCCTCACACCTTGCCAAGGGTAATTTTTCTACTTGTTCAATAAATTCTATGCTATCCTGTTTCTTCTAAGAGATTGCACTTTTTTTCATTCCCATCCTATCACTTATTTTTAATCTCTCTTCATCTAATGAATTATTTCCTGTGGTCTCCAAATATGCCCATGTCTTCTCCATCCTAAAAAAAACCCCAAACTCCTCATTTGATTCTTCCATTACCCACTATCATCCCACAATTCTTCTGCCTTTTTGTAGCTAAATTCCCTAAAAAGGCCATCTATGATAGGTGCTTAAAATCTCTCTTCTCTCACTCTCCCTATAATTGTTTAAAATCTGGTTTTTGACATCATTATGCTGAGATTGCTTTCTCCACACTTAACAATTATCTCTTAATCGTCAGATCCAAATACCTGTTCTCAATCGTCATTCTCCTTGACCTTGCTGCAGCCTTTGACACTATTGATCAGTCTTTTCTCCTTAATACTCTATTTTTTTCTGTTTTCTGTATACCACTCTCTTCTAATTTTGCTCTAATTTATCTCACCACTTCTTTCTTTGTTTTGTTAGATTTTTTTTTTTTTTTTTGCAGAGCATGCCCTCTGATCAAAGATATCCCTTTTCTTTTCTTCATCTATACAACTTCACTTGATGATCTTATCAGTTCCCAGGAATTCAATTACCCTCTCCATCCTGATGATTCTCCAAGCTACTTATCCTGACTGAAACTTTCTTCTGACCTTCAGTCTCACACCTCTAACTGCCGTTCAAACAAGTTCAGTAAATGCTTAAACCCAACATGTCAAAAACAGAACTCATTATGTTCCTCCAATCCTCTAAATCCCTTCCTTCTACTTGTCCTATTAAAGGGACACTATGCTACTCTTTTACCCTCAAACTCAAAATCTAGGACTCACACTGGGTTCTTCACTTTTACCCCACACTCATCCAATTTGTTGCCAGGGTTTGTCCCTTTTACCTCTTCTGATGTTGCCATAATTGTACAGGAGACCCTCATAGTCTCATATCTGGATTTATTGCAATAGCCTACTAGTTAGTACTTCTTGTCCTAAGTTGGTTTGCTCCATTCCAATTCATCCTTTGTTCCACCTCTAACTTTCCTAAAACACAGATCTAATCATGTGAACCCTCCTCCCTATCATCATCATTAAACTCCATTAATTTCCATTTAACTCAAGGGTGAAGTATAAGATGATATATCTGGCATTCAAAGCATTTTATAATTTAGCTTCCTCCTATTTGTCCAGTTTCCTTATGCCTTATCCCCCAACTAGTACTCTTGCTTGAATTTAGTGCCACTGGTCTCCTGGCTATTTCAGACATAAGAGCTCCTCTTAGCTCTAGGCATTCTCTCTGGTTTTCCCTAAGTCTGAAACTTTCTCCATCTCTGATTCAAATACTTTTCTCAATGACTTCCTTTAATTCCCAACTAAAAGTTTATTTTCAACAGGTCATTTATTTATTTAGTTATATTCACTCATTCATTCATTTATTAATGTAAGTTATTTTCTATGAATATCCCCCATTAGATCAAGAGCTCCATAAAAGCAAGAATTGCGTTTTGCCTCTTTTTATGCCCCAAGTACTTAACACAATATTTGGAACAAAGCAGAACTTTAAAAATGTCATTTATCAGCAAAGAGCAGGAACATAATGAATGCTTATTAATTTAAAGAGATTGTAAGGCTAGAATAAAAAGAGGAAAAAATTAAAAGTAAACAGAATCTTACTGAGATTTAGTTTCTTCACCTGTAAAGTGATAAAAGCATTCAAATAACAGAGTTATTGTAAGAGTCACTTGACATAATATACATAAAGCTTTTTTTTTTCAAATTTAATATACATATGAGAGCTAGGTAATTGCCTTAATTATAATGTGATTAAAGAAATCACTTATATTTGTTTTAGTTATTTTTTATAATTTCAAAATACTTTTAAAATTTTTCTTTCACAAAAAATACCTTTTTTAGGTATTTCAAATAAAACCATAGTTTTTCTTTTTCAATAGAGATAAATAAATAAAATCACACAAAGCCTTGAATCATCACAGAGACTTGCAAATGACTTCAAAAAAGATGCAGTTATAAGTAGCTTATAGTATCAAATGGAACACTGAATATAGATAACCAAGCTCCAAACTGCAGTTACACACTGATATATAATTCTTTAGAAAGAAAGCTAATATTTTCAGTCTTTGTCTATAGAGATTTAGAATCAGTCATTTAGAGATTAACCCAAAACTATGGCTAAGATAAAAACCGATATATCACTGGAGTACAACCAAGTGGAAAATTAAGGCAAAGATTCAGAAAAGTTAGTCAAAAATTCCTCTATTTTTCTGAAAAAAGAAATATATTATGTAGTTTATCCTGAATGTTTTAGGAAAAATAGATTTTATATGAACATCTTCTACACCAGTGGTCTGAAAACTTTTTGATTATGTTTGGCATAAGTAAGAATAAACTATATGCTTCTCTCTCTCTCTCTCTCCCTTTCTTCTTTTCTCCCTCCCTTTCCCCTCTCTCTTTCTCTGTCTCTATTCATACACACACACATACATACATATATATACAATAAAAGACTATTAAAGTGGCAAACATATGAAATACACAGTATTTTAAAGTTATTAATAATAAAAAATTCTTGCTTTCAATAAAATATTTTAGCTATTTTAAGTGAAAGAAAAATGCTATTGATATTATTTTAATGAAAAAATATGATTGAATATGCTTTTTAAAAATCCCCATGTTTCCTAAAGTTCTAGGTAGAATTGTAAATAATAATTATTAGTAATTATTTTGGTTAACTTGATCAATGAAGCTAACTGAATATGCGAACTTCTTTTTTTAAAGATTCTTTTTATAATGTGGAGATATGTTTAGAAGAATTATACATTTCAAACTATATTAGATTACTTTCTGTCTAAGAGAAAGGAGAGGTGGGGAGGGAGGGAGAAAAATATAGAACACAAGATTTTGTGAGGCTGAATGTTGAAAATTATCTTTACATATATTTTGAAAAATAAAAAGTTATTATAAAAAGATTCTTTATCATTAAAATATACACAATGATCAAATAATCAGTCATAATAATTACTCCAACAAGTTCTGTTGTTGTTTTTTCTTTGTTTTGTTTTTAGCATCAAGCATTGTATTAGGCTCTGAGGACACATTTACAAAAAAATTAAACAATGGAAAAAAATGTCAATACCTCCCTAGGAAAACATCAGACCTAGAAAACAGATCTAGGAGAGATAATCTGAGAATTATTGGACTTCCTGAAAAATATGATGAACAAATGGACATTATTTTCCAATTAATTATCAAACAGAACTGCCCAGATCTTATAGAAACAGAGGGTAAAATAGATATTGAAAGAATTCATCGATCATACTGAAAGGGACCCTAAAATCAAAACTCCAAGAAATAAAGTGGCTAAATTCCAGAATTATCATACCAAGGAAAAAATACTGCAAGCTGCTAGAAAAAAATCAATTCAAATATAGAGGAGCTGTAACGGGCTAAAACTGAGTTGATGCACTGAGGTCCAAGCACTTAAGGCTAATTACCAATTGGACAATACTCTATTAGCATATGCTTGGAGAAAGAATCTGGGCAATTATCAACAGATTGCTTATTAGGATTCTGTATGAGTAAACCTGATGCTACTACTTCTCCTGAGTGATAAGTCACACATTGTCTACCTGTATTAGTGACTGGGATATTATCTACACATTCCCCAGTTTCCCACATCAGTGTATGGATGGATACTGTTTTGTAGGTACTCTCAGGAGGTGAAATGGTCAAGCCTACTATGCCTGGAGGCAAGGGATCAATAGGCTGGAAAGGAACAGATTTCACTTCTCCAGGGGGAATCTCAGTTGTCCCAGCTGCATACAACTCTATTCTCCCCAATTGTAATCTTTTTCTCCCATCAGGTTGCTTCCTGATTGATTGATTGTGTAGTCCCTTTCTCCCATCAGATGGCTTCCTGGCTGATTGGTCATGTCTGGGTACTGGGCTTCTAGGCACTCTCTGGGTGTACCATTGGCTGCCATCATGCCCCAAATGTTTTTTGCCTGGGGTCCTGGAGCTGGGTCCCTCATCCTGTTTCCCTGAATCAGTCTACATTCTGAGGCCCAATGGAAGCCTCTGTTGCATTTTGGACATGGGGTATTGGGTCTTGTACTCCCATCCTGTTTTCTCATTCTGTTTCTATGCCAACACTGAACTTTCAGATGCCCTACTTTACCACATTGAAAGCATTGATAAGTATATCTGGAAGTCTCTTGCCAGAAGGGACCCTGTTGGGATTTTGAGAAATCTGCATCATAGCCTGGCTATAAAAGGCATTTGTGCCCACTGTGGCACAGAGTCTTATGATCTCATCTAAAGGAGCATCCTTTCATAGTCCTAGTATAATTCTTCTACAAACCTCATTAGAATTTTCTTTAGCAAGTTGCCTTATCAAAATGTCTGTTACTGTATTTTCACCATTAGTTCGTATGATAGCTGTGTGCAAACGTCCCACAAAATCAGCAAAGGGTTCATTTGGCCCTTGTGTTATTTTTGTGAAGGCTTCACCCTTGTCATTTTTATTGTGGAGGGAAGCCCATGCTTTGATAGCAGCAGCAGCAGCAATTTGCTCATATGCTGCTATGGAGTAATTAATCTATACTGAGATGTCTGCACAAGAACCTCACCTGTTAGTTGGTCACAGGTGATTGACGTATTAACTCCATTTTGACTATTTTGTTGGGCTTGTACCTACAGAACTCATATTCAGAAAGCCACAACAAGTTTTGTCCAGGTTCTAAGCATACACTTGCTAAAGATTTCCAGTCTAGGGGTCAAGATTTCAAAAGCCAAATTCTGTAATAACATCTTAACATAAGCTGATGTAGCACCATAAAGAATGTAAGCCTTTTTCAGGTATTTGAGGATTTCTATATCAAAAGGAGAGTATCTTCTACTTTTTTGACTTGAAGAATTAAACTTTTGAATCACCAGATACATACCCAGTTTGAGATCACCTATATCCTTTGCTTCCTCAGTGGCCCGAAGTACTACTGCCTTTTGCAATCTACTCATAGGAGGGGGTAGTTGCTGGAGGGGGCGGGGGAGGTGCTGGTGGCATCACTGCCCCTCTTACAATTCCTCTTTCCTCTGTCCTGGAAGGTGGAGTTGATGGGGGAGGGTCAAGCTTGCACAGAGTAGTGGGCAGGGCCATTCTTTCTCCAAGCATATGCTAATAGAGTATTGTCTAATTGGTAATTAGCCTTAAGTGCTTGGACCTCAGTGCATCAACTCAGTTTCAGCCCATTACAAGAAGCCACAATAAGGATTGCTCAGGATCTAGCAGCGCCCACATTAAAGGATCAAAGGGCCTGGAATCTGATATTCCGAAATCTAAGGCTAAGGAACTTGGTGTGCAGCCAAAAATAACTTACCCAGCCAAAAAAAGCATCTTTGTCCAGGGAAGAAGATGGACATTCAACAAAATAAGTGAATTTCATCTATTTCTTATGAAAAAAAAAATGGAACTAAACAAAAAGTTTGATCTACAAATATAGAACTCAAGAGAAACCTAAAAAGGTAAAAATAAATCTTGGGAACTATATTTCTGCTATAAAGATATATAAAGAACACATGTATACTTAGTTCTAGAAAACAGAGGTGAAAAGGAAATTGTACTGGGAAAAGGGTAAAGTGGGGGTACTACATCTCATGAAGAGGCAAAGGAAACCTATTACATCTGAGAGAAAGAATGGAGGGGGATGAACATATTGTGTATCTTATTGCCATGAGAATTGGCTTAAAGAGAAAAATATTAGACATATTTGATTTCTGGTGAAACTTCTCCCACCTCATTGAAAAGTGGGAGGGGAAAAGTGAAAAGGGAAGGAAAAAACTAAGCAGAAGGGAATACAGAAATTGTGAAGAAAAGGGGTAAGATAGGGGGAGGAAATCTAAAGTGGGGGAAGGGATACAAAAAATGAGAAGTAAGTGCTGCTCACAAGTTTAATACTGGGGAGGAGGGTAAAGGAGAAGGAAAGGAGAAAAGCAAAAACAGGTGTTAACAAGATGACAAGTAATACAGAAATGGTAATTTTAACCATAAATGTGACTGGGGTAAACTCCCCCATAATGAGGAAGCAGTTAGCAGAATGGATTAAAAGCCAAAATCCTACAATATGTTGTTTATAAGAAACACACTTGAAGCAAGGCGATATATACAGAGTAAAAGTAAAAGATTGAAGCAGAACCTACTATGCTTCAGGTGAAGTCAAAAAAGCAGGGGTAGCCATCCTGATCTCAGATCAAGCAAAAGTAAAAATTGATCTAACTAAAAGAGATAAGGAAGGGCACAATATCTTGTTAAAGTGTAGCATAGATAATGAAGCAATATCAATATTAAACATATATGCACCAAGTGGTATAGCATCTAAATTCTTAAAAGAGAAATTAAGAGAGCTGCAAGAAGAAATAGACAGCAAAACGATGATAGTGGGAGATCTCAACCTTGCACTCTCAGAATTAGATAAATCAAACCACAAACTAAATAAGAAAGAAGTCAAAGAGGTAAATACAATACTAGAAAAGTTAGATATGATAGATCTTTGGAGAAAACTAAATGGAGACAAAAGAAGTACTCTTTCTTCTCAGCAGTTCATGGAACCTATACAAAATTGACCATATATTAGAACATTAAAAACCTCAAACTCAAATGCAGTAGGGCAGAAATAGTAAATGCATTCTTTTCAAAGTATGATGGAATTATACAATAACAAATGAACAAGTGGCTGCTAGTAAGAGTGAAATAAAAAATTCAGATTGTACCATTATTATATGCTATCAGTCTTTCCATATTCCTTTTGTAATAACAAATTACATATTCTAAGAAAAATATGAATGGTTGACACTTACAAAATATAGATTTTGGTAAATAATGAATAAAATTATTTCATTTACAAGGTTATTCTGTGTTTGCTAATTGTAAAATATCATTTTGATTTACTGAAGATCACTGAAATGTGTCAAAAAAAGCAACACAATCTAACCCAACTTCAGTGTATGTAGGATCTTTAAAATCATCTTAATTTCAAAGAAAAGAAGCTAGGATTTAAAAGAAAAATTTTAAGTTTAAATTTGTATTTCACTTTTAGGTGAGATTTTAGGAAAATGCAAGGGAAATTTATACATGTACTATTGAAAACATTTTAAAAGCTCATTAATTGCTTTTGGTACAGAAGACTATATTATCATATCAGTGATCTTCATGTTGAACTATGTAAATATTTCAAGAATCTGTGATGTCTTGAGTATTGGGATCTCTGAGTACTAGAATCCTGTTCTCCCCCCCTCTTCCCACCCCCCCCCCACACATTCACCCTAGGCAGATAAGAACTATGATTAATTTCTAGAAGGTTACCTAAGATTCAGAGGGATTGTTAAACTTTAAGTTATATCTATGTCAGATAATGTGCAAACACTGAAATAAAGATTTCCAAGCTTCATAATGCATACAAAATTTAATATAAACAAGAATCTATAAGATGATAGTATACATTTCCCATGAAATCGCATTTATTTATATTTATTTATCCTTGAAATTATATGAGAATATAATTAACTATGTTCTATAATTGAGTTGATTGCTATTATGGGTCATGTAAGGGTAGGAATTAGTGAGAATACATTGGTCATTTCACTAGATAAATATCTCTACAGTAAAAGCTAAAATTTAAAAAAAAAATAGCTGGACAATAGAATTTTGGATAATAACACTGATATACAAATTACAAGAAAAATATGGCATATAGTATTCATTTTCAAATTTGCATCCTTTAACAAAGTGAATAGGAAATAAGAGGAATAATGGCAAAATTATTTTGATTATGTTTGAATTGCCTGCATATGAGGAAAAACTGGAGAGCAAACTGGCCAGCTAAAAAAGATGGATTTGTGATTTAAACCTATACAGGCCCACTTTGTAATGTTTAAGCCATGTAATGATAATTATAATAATTTTGACACTGAAAACTGTACAGAATAAAATTAGTAAATATAGACATATCAATGTGGATAATTATAGACAAATGCAAAGATCATATTATTTCAACTGAATAAGCTATTAAATAGATTGAGGCAGATTCCCAATGGTAAAGTCAAACATCTTAATTTTTTTTCCTTATAATTCTACTAAGATGGAGAAGCATGCTACAAATTAAACAAATGATAAAGAAATCAGCCCTATTTCTTAAATTAAGTACTAATTTATAAAATACACATTTTGATTTTTACTTTATGAAATCAAAGTAATATCTTTCAACAGTTGCAACCATATAGATAATTTAATTGAACAGATATTATTAAACAATTAATATTGCATATAAACACTAAGATTGATAGTAATATTCCAGGGAAAAATTCCTATACTCTAGGAATCACCAACAAAATCAAACAGCAAGAGATACAAAGAGAAATTCTATTCAAAATAACTGTCGATAGCATAAAATATTTGGGAATCTATACCAAAGGAAAGTCAGGAATGATATGACCAAAATTACAAAACACTTTCCAAGCAAATAAAGTCAGATTTAAATAATTGGAAAAATATTAAGTGCTCTTGGATAGGCCGAGCGAATATAATAAAGATGACAATACTCCCTAAACTAATCTATTTATTTAGTGCTATACCAATCAGACTTCCAAGAAAATATTTTAATGACCTAAAAAAAAAAAAAAAAAAACCAACAAAATTTATATGGAAGGACAAAAGATCTAGAATTTCAAGGGAATTAATGGGGAAAAAAAATCAAATGAAGGTAGCCTAGCTGTACCTGATATCAGACTATATTATAAAGCAATGGTCACCAAAACCATTTAGGGCTAAGAAATTGATTAGTTAATCAGTGGAACAGCTTAGGTTCACAGGACAAAATATTCAATAACTATAGCAATCTAGTATTTGACAAACCCAAACATCCCAACTTTTGGTTTAAGAATTCATTATTCGACAAAAACTGCTGGGAAAACTGTAAATTAATATGGCAGAAATTAGGCATGGACCCACACTTAATACCATACACCAAGATAAGATCAAAATGGGTCCATAATTTACGCATAAAGAACAAGATTACAAATAAATTAGAGGAACATAGGATAGTTTGCCTCTCAGACTTGTGGAGGAGGAAAGAATTTGTTACCAAAGAAGAACTAGAGACCATTATTGATCAGAAAATAGAAAATTTTGATTACATCAAATTAAAAAGCCTTTGTACAAACAAAATTAATGCAAACAAGATTAGAAGGGAAGCAACAAACTGGGAAAACATTTTTACAGTTAAAGGTTCTCATTTCCAAAATATATAGAGAATTGATTCTAATTTATAAGAAAAGCCATTCTCCAATTGATAAATTGGTCAAAGGATATGAACAGACAATTTTCAGATGATGAAATTGAACCTATTTCCACTCATATGAAAGGGTGTTCCAAATCACTCTTGATTAGAGAAATGCAAATTAAAACAACTCTGAGATACTACTATACACTGTCAGGTTGGCTAAGATGACAGAAAAAAAAATGATGAATGTTGGAGGGGATGCGGGAAAACTGGGACACTGATGCATTGTTGGTGGAGTTGTGAACGAATCTAACCATTCTGAAGAGCAATCTGGAATTATGCCCAAAAAGTTATTAAATTGTGCATACCCTTTGATCCAGCAGTGTTACTACTGGGTTTATATCCCAAAGAGATACTAAAGAAAGGAAAGGGACTTGTATGTGCCAAAATGTTTGTGGCAGCCCTTTTTATGGTGGCTAGAAACTGGAAAATGAATGGATGCCCATCAATTGGAGAATGGTTGGGGAGAATGGTATATGAATGTTATAGAATATTATTGTTCTGTAAGAAATGATCAGCAGGATGAATACAAAGAGGCCTGGAGAGACTTACATGAATTGATGCTGAGTGAAATGAACAGAGCCAGATCATTATATACTTCAACAACAATATTGTAGAGTATATGTTCTGATGGAAGTGGATATCTTCAACTAAGAGAAGATCTAATTCAGTCCAATTGATCAGTGATGGACAGAATCAGCTACACCCAGAGAAGGAACACTGAGAAATGAGTGTGAATTGTTTGCATTTTGTTTTTCTTCTCAGGTTATTTTTACCTTCTGAATCTAATTCTCCCTGTGCAACAAGAGAACTGTTAGGTTCTGCACACACATATATTGTATCTAGGATATGATATAACATATTTAACATGTATAAGACTGCCTGCCATCCAGGGGAGGGGGTAGAGGGAGTGAAGGGAAAAGTTGGAACAGAAGTGAGTGCAAGGGATAATGTAAATAATTACCCATGCATATGTACTGTCAATAAAAAGTTATTTTAAAAAAACCCAAATGAGGTCACAAAGAGTAATGACTTAAATGCTATGAAAAAGAGCAAAACAGAAACAAAATATCATAGGCCAAGAATGTTACATTTTAGGATGAGAAACCATGTAAAGAGATCTTGAATTAAAGTCTAAACAGTTCTATATTTAAATGCCATCTCTACCACTAAAATACACCTCAGCCTTAAATCTACAATCCTGTATTGTATCAATGACTACAAATTGACACTTTGAAATACATGCAATAAGTGTCATGTTCAATCTTCTGGCTGGGGTATTTGAGTATCAAAACTTTGCTGTGTGTATCCTTCCATTACTAATTTTAAAACTTTTAGTATATTTAATCATTTTTATTTCATTTCCATTTGATTGTCCTTCTACATTCCACAATGTGGATGACAAGCTTGTGCAGTCTGAAGATTATAACTTCAGCTATTTTCTAATTATATGAGTACAAACAAGGCTGAGTTGCTTTATTTTATTTTTAGATAGAAAAATGTGCATTGTCACTCCCTCATAACTCAGAAGTGATAGGAGCAATAAAACTCTAGCTTTCAGGAACAATAAATATAACTTTAGGGCTATGATTAAATGTTTCAAATTTCCCCAAAGAGAAAATTATAGACAACAATGACTAGAAGAATAGAAAAAGAAAAAGATTTATAGTAACTTTGGCACCTACAAGCTCTTATTCACATACATAGGTCATTGGTTAGGCTCTTATTTTATCTTGTTCATATATGTAGATCATTGATTAGCTTTGTTGGTTATAGCATCCTACAGATGAGGGCAAATTTGTAGGTTTCCTACAAGGGTCAATATATATAGACTGATCAGAAGGGAAGCTAAACAAGAAAATGTGATTAGAATCGTACAAATAACTTTACCCAGTACAGGTCATAAACTCATTAAAAAAAGAAAAATCTCTGGATCTTTATAGGTATAGGTTACCTAAACTGAAGCAAAACATTTGACTAAATCATTCAAAAACATTCTGATGGATAAGATAGAGAACTGTGGTAGATGAAGGAGTCTGAGAATAACTGAATGGGTCTGACTCAAAAGTAGTTATTAATATGTCAGTCTCAAATTAGAAGAAGATGTTAGAGTGGAGTGACTCAAGGACCTATGCTTGGTCCTGTAGAATTTAAAATTCCTAACTATAATTGAAATAACGGTAGAGAGTGTGTGTTTGTCAAATTTAAATATGACAAAGATCTAGAGGATGATAAATAACGATGCATGATAGAATCAGTATCCAATAAGACCTATTAGGCTAATTCTAATAAGATTATATTTAACAGGGTGAAAAATAAAGTCTTATAGTTAGTTACTATTTTTAAAAAAAGCTCTAAGGGGCAGCTAAGGTGGCACAGTGAATAAAGTACCAGCCCTGAAGTCAGGAGGACTTGAGTTCAAATTCTCGGACCCTTAACACTTTTTAGCTGCCCTCATTTTTTTTTTTTTTAATAGCATTTTCTTTTTTTTTCCAGATACATGCAGTGTTAGTTTTCAACACTCATTTTTGCAAAAACTTGTGTTCCAAATTTTCATCCCCCATAGACAACAAGCAATCCAGTAAATTAAACATGTGCAATTCTTCTAAATGTATTTTTATATTTGTCATGCTATACAAGAAAAATCAGATAAAAGGTGAAACAAACAACAACAACAACAACAACAACAAAAACTTGAGAAAAAAATTAAGCAAACAAACAACAACAACAAAAGTGAAAATACACTACTTTGAGCCACATTCAGTCCCCACAGTCATTCCTCAAGGTGCAAATGGCTCTTTTCATTCAAGAATATTGAAATTGGCCTGAATCACTTCACTGTTAAAAGAACCATGTCCATCATAGTTGAACACCACACAATCTTCTTGATGCTGTGAACAATGTTCTCTTAGTTCTACTCACTTCACTTAGCATTAGTTCACGTCAGTCTCTTCAGGCCTTTCCGTAATCATCCTAATCTTTATTTCTTATAGAATAATAATATTCCATTATATTCACATGCCATAGCTTATTCAGCCATTCTCTAATCCTTCCTACTACAAAAAGGGCTGCTACAAACTTTTTTTTTTTGCAAATATTGTCCTTTTTTCTTTTTTTAATGATTTTTTTTTTTTTGGATAGAGACTAATAAGGACCCTAGTAATATATTTTTATACAAAAAGACTACACTTCAGGTTGTGGTATAGTTAGAAAACTTTAGTTTGTAATTTTAACCTTTCTTTAGATTTGTCTAAAAAGATAACTAAAAAATGTTATGCTACTGATCAAATATATCATCCATTAACTAAAACACTTTTGAATTTCAGTTGGTGGGGGCATAGATAAAAAATAATGTATATAAAAATAGAATGGCTAACATGGTGAAAAGGGGAAAGTTAATTTCAAACTTCAAAGAAGATATAAGTAACAGAAGTCAAAATAAAATTGAAACTATAAAATAATTAAAAGGGTCTCTTTAATTAAGTATGGATGAGACAGTATGATAGCCTTGAATTGTTCACATTTGCATAGAAAAGGTCACAAGATATTTTAGGATATATAATGTGAAAATATCCCTAAAGGGAGAGGATACAAGGAAGATTAATGTAAAAGTCACTTTTTGAAGCAGGATAATGCCCCTTAAGAAAATAGTACAGAATATCTAATAGACCATTTTTTGCATGTATTCCAGATCCAGAGTATACTTAATTATTTTTAAAAGCAATTCAATATATTTCTTTAATACTTCATTCAGAATACTCAGTGCTATCCTTCTGATTGTTTTAAATCTTCTTATGCCTCCATTTAATTTAAAAGCTTTATGAACCCATTACAATTAATATTGAAAATGATGATGGCTAATATTTATATAAGACCTTAAGGATTATTTTGATTTTTGGAACATTTTGCAGTATATAAAAAGGAAAACAATGAAAAAGTAGACCTTATCACTGTATATTTTCCACATTAAAACTCTGTACATTTTTAAAATATAGCAAATATATGAAAGAACATAATTATGCCTAATATATCCAATTCTATTGCTTCTATAAATCCCCTCAAACATTCCAAAATGATAGCTATTTTAAAGCCTTTGAATGCTATAAAAATTAGTATATCAATTGTTGGAGTAATGATTCAAAGAGTATTCAAAATTCAAAGTCCTAATTATTAATAAATAATATGCCCAGGCTTTTTGACCATAGAGTAAACACCAGTGGTTATTTTTTTTAACTTTTACAGATAATAATCTGCTATATGTTATATGTTATGAAAGTAAGTCAATTTGTGTGTCGCATTTAATTTAAGAGCATCTGCTTGGTTATATCAAACAACAACAGAAGTTGTTAAATCAAATAACTATCAATATAACTTGTATAATGTCATGGTTGGGTATTCAGATTCAAAGTATAGCATCAAATGGATGAAAACTATATATCACATAGATTGCAATTCTACCATTCAGTAAAACACAATAAACTGAAATGTAACTACTTGGAAACCACAATTTTAAAAATTGGGGGATCCAGTTTTTGGAAACTTCTCTAAATAGCAACTAAACAACAATCAGAACAAAAAATTTTAATTATAATGGAATCATAACACTGCTAAGTTTGAATGGAAGCAGAAAATGATTTAAGATATGACAACATTGTGGAAAATACTTTTATTAAGAACCAACAGGAAATATGTGACTCTGGAAAAATCCATACTTATGGATAATGATGCTATTTCAGAATCTGACATCTTGATTTTTATGAGGAGGCTTTATTCTACATCAGAATTATCCTATTTTTAAGTTCTTGGTATTTTCTTTCTTTCATAATGTTTCCAGGTTATTGATCATAGAACATCTTGTGATTTCTATGAAAATATTAGAGTCATATCAAATTATATTTATATTTTAATCATGGTCACCATAATTCAATACAATCTAAAACTTATTATAGCTTCTAAGACAATAATAATCAGTGTTCAAAATGATGCTTTGAAGTATTGCAAAAATAATCAATTAAAAAAACATTTATAAGTATCTACTATGGTCTTTACTATGGTATAAGTATCTACTATAGTATTTACTATGATACATAGTAAAGATACAAAGAAAAAAGTGAAATAGCACCTGCCTTTAAGAAGATTATAATAAGCCATATTCATAAATCTTTATTGCAGCAGAAAATTATTATAATACATTTTAGGAAGCACTAAGTTTTTAAACAAAAAGAGCTAATATAAAATAATTTTTCTGGGTAAATTGTAGTTAAATAAAGAATTTTAAGTAAAATATACAATTAGGGAAATTAAAACTATAGTATGAATCTAAAAGAAGTGTAAAATATTATATTTAGGCCTTAAAGTTACATACTCAGAAAGACTGACAATAAAATTTCCTATTTTTTCTAAATTTAAATTATTTACAAAATGAAAGCATACATGTGATTTAAAAAATATTTCCATACAATGATTTTTCATAATAGCAGAATTTACTATTTTTATTATATTTATAAAATTTAAATGCTGATGAAATTTAAATGTGCAGTTTATCAAAGCAATTTATTAAAGTGTAGCTTATTTAGAAAGGTCCAAGTTCTTTCTAATAAATCTATACATTCATAGCTAAAATAGTGAAAGATGATTTTTATCAGTTTCCAAGTAATTTTAAATCTAAATGTTTCTTCTAAGGATTTCCAATGACAGACAAAGACATTCTCACAAAATCTAGTCTTATGCAATCCTCCCAATAAACAATCTAAAGAATTAGACTATGATTTTCATATTTATTACACCATGAAAATATTAATTTGAGTATTTTAAATTTTGAAATCACTTTTATCATTAGTGGTGTGATTCTTTCGTTAGTAATCAAGAATAAAAAAGAGCTTCCAAATATAGAGATTATTTTTGGAAGAAAGGTTATGCTGTTGATTTGGAGTAAGGGGTACACTGAATTTACATTATTGCTTTGGTAACACAATTTACTTTCACAATTCTATCCCTTAGAGATGAAGCTTTTTTTTTTTTTTGAAGCTCTAGTTTTGGGGAGAGTGTTATCACAGTTTGCTAGCATAAACCCTCCCCTTTTCTGTCCCCAAAAGACATAATAAGTATAATCCAAAACTATACAAAAGGCAAACTCTTCTGTTTCTTTCTATTCTATGAAAATCTAAATTCTCCATGACTATGTTAAGAGCATTGTAAATTCATGAACATTCTGACTTCTAATTCTCAGGTTATAACATGAGGTTTTAATGCTCAAGGAATTGTGAAATAAATGTTCAAATTAATGCACAATGTTCTATATTTCCTTTATATTATTGAAAAATGCATTATCTAAATATCTACATAACAACACTTTGATGTTAAAATTAAATTACATAAAAATCTGTATAGTTAGATTGATCTCACATATTTTAAAATTGCATTATATTATTAGCACTTAATGTTTAAAGGCATTCTTATTTTTTACATTTTTTTATTTTTAAAGAAATATAATTAGTAGTTTTAAGAGCATAGCACTTTTTTAGAAAAATAATTAATCTATTTTAGTTAAATCCTTTGTATCTATATTAATAAAATTTATTTAAATTGATAAATACTACTAATCAATATTTAATCAGCGTTTATTCTTAGCTAAATATATTTTATTGGCAATTACCATCCACAAAATCTGATTTCATTTTTAATAGTTATAATGAATTTATTTTCATTTCAATCCACGTTTATAAATAGTGCAAATCAAAAAATCCAAACACTCATATGAAAGGGATTTGCCATTCAGATAGTTTCTGTTTTTCATTATTTACTTTGAGTTCTCAAAAGCATTGATGTCCTCAAAAATGTATATTTTAAAACAAAATTTTTGAGTCAAAACATTAGAAAAAACATTAATATTAAGTTTAAGCAAAATAACAGCTTATCTTAAACCAGCTATACGTAGTTTCTAATTTTGAAGACTCTTGAATTTTATTATATATTTTCACTTTTTGTTTCTCATACTGTTCAACTCCCCTGGGACATAATTATATATCTTAAATTACTTTACCTTGATGCAATCTGATTACACTGAGGAATGATTAATTTGCTTACCTGAAATGAAGAAAAGAAAAACAAAGAATATTGTTAGTTTATACATGAAATAGCTCAGAGATTTGTCCTGAACAATGAAAATTTTTAGAAGATTTGGACTTTTAACTCCAAACTATTTAACTCTGCTCCAATTTGAATTTTCCCAGTTATCCAGTAGAACAGTTTGTATGATAAATTTGAGAAGTTTTTTGGACTGCATAATTAATATACTCAAATAATAACATTTTCTAAATGAAATGATTTTATTTCTAAATATAAAGCGAAGACAAATAAAACACTGTTCTAGGCACTGAAATAGGATACAAAATTGAGACAAAACAGGATCTCAGTATCAAAAGACAGTCTCAGATATCTCTAAATTGGAGATTGGGGATGAGAGTGGAAGTATAAGGTAGACACATGAAGACACAAAAAAATGAAATATTTTTAGAGAAGCTGCCTTGGAGGTGATTAGTAACAAAAGGAATTCAGAATCAATTTTGATTTTGATTTTGAAAATTATCTAGGGAATCTCCAGAAAAAGAAGAGAAGAACATTACAGAATAGGAAACAGTATACAGAAAGTGGTCAAATTGAGATGAATCAGAGTTTAGAAAGTTGAATAATGAAATACTAGTACTATAAATGAAAAGAGTAGCAGTGAAAAATTAAATACATTTATGCCACTTTCCCCCTGGCTTAAATAGCATATGATTAACAAATTAGTAACACCAGTAGAGAATATTACAAATGTAGAGTAATATATAGTTTTGAGACTAATTCTGATAAACTGAAAACTAGAAAATGCAAGCCCAAATAGTTTGGAAAGGTAGGATATAAACAAGAAGGAGAAAGAGAAGAAGGAAGGAAAGAAGAAAAGTAGGAAATAAAGAAGGAAAAAAGGAAGAAAGGAAGAAAAGAAGGAAGGAAGGAAGGGAGGGAGGGAGGGAGAAGAGAGAGAGAAAGAAGAAAAGAATAAAGAAGGAAAGAAGAGAGAGAAGGAGGCACTCCTGACCCAATAAAAACAATGAAGACCATAATAAAAAATAATTGATATAGGGATTCTTAAGTAAACAATTGCTATATAACCTATAAATTTCTTTTTCATATATTCATGTAAATTGTTTATATTTTTGTACCTACTATGATAGTAGTAGAAAACATTCTAGGGAGAGCTAGTTAATTCATATAGACACATCACTATTCCAAGAGAGATAGCATATGAAACATATTTTATTCTATTGTAGGTTCTACTTTAGGTCACCAGTAGAAATGAAAAGCCAAGCAATTTTTTTCTAAATATTTCTAAATATTTTTCTAAATGTTCTAAATATAAATAAAAATTTCTAAATATTTTCTAAATATTTAAAATATTTTTCATTTTCAACATTTTTTCAACATTTAATTTTCAACATATTTAATAATTGCAAAAAACCTTGAAAAGAATCTCAAGAATATATACTAAATAATAATATTGGGACTTCTAAGCTCAAAAATAATGAAACAATCTTTTCAAAGAATTCTTAAATTTTTTCTTTGAAATGACATTTAAAAAAGCCACAAAACAAAACAAAACCTAACAACTCAAAATGGAACTTGAAAGATGAATTTAGAACCAACTTCAAAAATGGGTGAAAAATATTTTAGCTTTTTTATAGACCTGTGATTTTAATAGTGCATAGAACTTCCAGTAGAGAAACTTAACTACAGTCATTGCAGATAGTTAAAAGTTCTGAATTTACAAATCTTAAATATTTTCCTGGGCACTGAGTGGTTAGCTGCCTAAAGTCACAGATGTATATGTCAGAGATTCTGGTCTTCTCTTGGAGGCCAAACTACTTTTCACTTGCCAGTGGTATATTAGTAAGCAATAAATGTTACAATGCACTTGATATAATTCTCTATGTGAAGGCTAATAATTTTCGAATGACCATAGTATTGAATTGTGCTGGTGTGCAGTGAGCAGATAATTATTGATTTAGGCAAGCTATGAATTCTCTGGAGGATATTTCTTCCACATGTAAGATAGTAGTTTTGTTTCATATTTTTTCTTAGATATTTCAAAAGAAATTGGGAAAGGAACAATGGGGAAAAAACAATTATTAATAAGTTATAGCTCTTTCAGAAAGGTTCCTATAAGAATATTGAACTTTAGTATAATTATTTTATTACTACATTAATAACATTTCTTATGAATTACTCCTCTCTTGTCTTTGGCCTGTTTTGCTTATTGTTCCCCATCCCTCCCATCTTTTTCTTCACTTTGTATATCTGATATTCTGAGCAGAGATCCCAGATGGTTGGGGTGATTTTTTTTTTGTTGTTGTTTTGTTTATTATTTATAGACTGTCCTAGATTCTTATGAGACTGTGCATTATAAATGGTTATTAACATTATTATAGGAAGATTGGCAGTTCTTGAGATTAGAATGTAAGAAAAGATGTTTCTAAATTATAATAAGTTAAATATATTGATTTTGAAATGCTACTATACTTAGACAAAGGGATTTAATCTCAGAATTCCTACAACTGTATTTATTCATGTCCTCAAATGATCTTAACATTGCCAGGCTGTGGTACAGATTTAGCAGTCCATTAGAAATGAATGCTTCATAATTTCTCATTCTTTTACTACATAAATAATTTATAGCAATCTCATGATTCATAAGATTTGAATTTAAAACATACAGTTACTATCAATCTATTGCCAATGAAGTCTATCATTTACAGGAAAGCAAAGCATTAGTGATGTCTCATAATTTAATTATGACTTAAACCTAGATGAACCTAAATGATTTTAAGATCTTCAAATGTTTCAATATTCTGTACAATTAAATTGACAGTATAGTTCTCCCACAGAAAGGTATGCTAGATTCATTCATACCCACTCAAAATCATGACTCATAAACATTTTCTATGTGTTTATATTTCATAGTTACCCAGGTAACAAAATTAATTCAAAGTAATAAGTAATAAATGTTATAAGGTAGGTTAATTTAGATATATTAGTCAAATGTATCCAAAAATCAGTTTGTGAAAACATTTTTTAATAAGAAGATTTTATATTTTGTGGTCTTCAGATTCTACTTAATTTCTTTTTTTGTTTTTTGTTTTTTATTTTATTTTTTGTTTTTTTGATAGCTTTTTACTGCTGTCAAACTTTTTTAAACTAGCTTTTTATTGACAGAACATATGCATAGGTAATTTTTACAACATTGTCCCTTGCACTCACTTCTGTTCCAACTTTTCCCTTCCCTCCCTTCACCCCCTCCCCTAGATGGAAGGCAGTCTCATACATATTAAACATGTTAAACTATATCTTAGATACAATATATGTGTGCAGAACCGTACAGTTCTCTTGTTCCATAAGAAAAATTGGATTCAGAAGTAAAAATAACCTGGGAAGAAAAACAAAAATGCAAATAGTCTACATTCATTTCTCAGTGTTCCTTCTCTGGGTATATCTGATTCTCTCCATCATTGATCTATTGGAACTAAATCGGGTCTCCTCTTTGTTGAAGAAATCTACTTCCATCAGAAGTATCTCATACAATATTGTTGTTGAGGTATATAATGATCTCCTGGTTCTGCTCATTTCACTTAACATCAGTTCATATAAGTCTCTTCAAGCTTCTCTGTATTCATCCTTTTGGTCATTTCTTACAGAACAATACTATTCCATAACATTCATATACCACAATTTACCCAACCATTCTCCAATTGATGGGTATCCATTCAATTTCCAGTTTCTAGTCACTACAAAAAGGGCTGCCACAAACATTTTGGCACATATAGGTCCCTTTCCCTTCTTTAAGATCTTTTTGGGATATAAGCCCAGTAGTAACACTGCTGGATCAAAGGGTATATACAGTTTGGTAATTTTTTGAGCATAGTTCCAAATTGCTCTCCAGAATGGCTAGATCCGTTCACAACTCCACCAATAATGCACCAGTGTCCCAGTTTTCCTGCATTCCCTCCAACAATTGTCACTATCTTTTCCTGTCATCTTAGCCAATTTGACAGTTGTAGACTCTACACAATTTCAAAAACTGTCCTTCTTTTGTCTAATTTGGGTTTATTCCAATAGTAAATTTCATGACTGATATAAGATTCCTATCATTCTTTTCTTGGAAAATGTACCTTTTCTTAGAAAGGTTCCTAACATTGTTCTGTTGATCTCTTTTTGTGTAAAAATCCAAGCTCAGCATCACAATTCCAGAGGCTTATTAGTATCTTTAATTGTTCTTGATCCTGAAAAGTGCCATTTCTCCCACTCTTTTTCCATGTTCAATCATAAATATTTTCTTTGATTTTTTCATCTGATTAAGAAACATTTTAATCTATGACTATTGTCTTATTAATGGTAAAAGGTCTAGTCATCAGTTTCTAAGTATTTGTTAGGAATTTTATCTCACTAGGCATTTTTGAAAGGTCTATTTTTTCAGATAACTAATAGAAAATAAGTTGAATTTTGTACTCATATATTTTAGTATATATTATGTATTTCCTCAAAGTATCTTTAGTCACTCACAAAATGCTCTCAATATCTTATCCTTATCTTATGACTTCAGCAATAATGATATTAACTACTAGCTTTTTAACTACATGCTACATCTAAGTGACCTAAGTACAAACCATCTATGCTGCTCAGATTAGCTTTCATACTCAAAGTGGAAACAATAATATTAAATATCAATACTTGAGCATGTAACTATGCAAAAGTTATCTTAAAGCAACTGATTTGTAAAGGACAGATCATAATAAGTTGCTCAATTATTATCTGGAAATAAAAACAAGTAATGTCATTTTGTCCAGTGAATCATTATCATACTTAGGCAACCAAATTGTAGATACTGGATAAACTTTCACAGGATAGGCATGGATGTGTTGTGGATTAAATAACTGGAGAATACCCATATTAGTGGTATCACATTTCAACTCAGCTTTTACACTTATGTATCAGAGGTCTGCAAAGTGTTTTTACATACATTATCTTATTTAACTCTTACAGCTACGTTGTGAGATAGTACAAGAATTATGATCTCCTTTTTACTGATAGAGAACCTGAGGCTCAGTGATGTTGTGATCACAGCCTATATAAAATTTCATCTTTTGACCTATTTACTTACTAAACAATTTCCCTAACAGTCCCATAGACTAACAAACACTTCTATTCTGCTTAGGAGTTTATGTAAAAAATTCAAAGTGAAAAAAATTTATTGCAAAAAAATTCCAATAAGAGAAATGTTTCAAAGAAGAAGTTTTGCAATGTTAAAAAAAATCATTTCTTGAAAGAATACGAAGGCATATATCCAATAATGCATTACTGCTCTTTCCTCTCTGAAGAAGGCAATTGCAGATTATCATAATACCTATGAAAAAAAGTATCACACCTTTCAATTCATTATTTGTTTTCACTTGGCATATTTTCTTTTTACATATCAGCATATGCTGCTAAATTCTGACCTTCAGAGTTTAGGAAACTTCAAGAATAAGGGTAAAGAGTCACTATGGCATGTTTTAGTCATTTTCACACTCTGTAAAAAGCAAGAACTCTGGAGAAATATACTTAAGGCTCAGTATGATTGATTTAATACTACAACAAGGTGTTAACTCAGTGGAATTGGTAAAACAATAGTTATCCAGTTTAGCATGGTGATCAATAGCTCTCTATAGATCAATAGAAACAGATCAATATAATTGATTTAATTCTAAAACAAGGTGTTAACTCAGAAGAATTAAGATAATGATTCTCTAGTTTACATGTGCTTAGTACTTAAGTATAGTTCTACAAGTTGACACCTATTCTACAAGACTGACACCTATGATGATGTACTTGAAATAGGGTATTTAAACTGAGGACAAATTCAGCCACAGAGATTCCATTTTTAATCAGCCTCATGGCGGTTCTCCTGCCTCCTGCATTCCTCCACTGAACCAAGCCCCATTTCAGAGTACCTCCAGAAAGCTACCCCAGCCTCAGGTGAAGGAGACAGATTGTGAAGGAGATAAAAAGACTTTGGACTTTATCCCTGACTAGTCTCATGGTGATTATTCTGCTGAAACCAAGGCTGGTCCTAAGACCTCCTGAAAACTAACCAAATATTACAACACATTACAAAACATGGATGTCAAATTTATTTGCATTACTTAGGTTGGTCAAATTTATTTTATAGCATATATATTTTTTCTGAATTTTACTTTCTTGTGATTTTGATTTTTTACAAGCTGAAGTGCATTGAACTAAGCAGAACAAAATAAGCAATACATCAAAATGCTCAGTTACAATTCATGCATTCAAACACTGCTTCTGTTTTTAAGATTCTCAATGTATCTATGATTTCATTGGTGTATATTTTCCATATGTCCAACAATTCAGATTTTATTTTAATGAATTAATTAATTTTAATGTACTTTGATTTATAAATCATGTTGCAAGAGAAAAATCAGAACAAAAGGTAAAAATCATGGGAGAGAAAAAATCCCAGAAAATTAATAAACATAACATGTGTTGATTCGCATTCAGTCTTTATAGTTCTTTATCTGGTTGCAGATTGGCATTTTTAATCTAGTCCATTGGGATTGCCTTGGATCAGTGAATGATAAGAAGAACCAAGTATTTCATAGTTGATCATTGCACATTCTCATTGTTATTGCATACAGTGTATTGCTGGTTCACTCAGTATCAATTCATGTAAATCTTTCTTTTAAAGCCTTACTAAAATCAGCATGTTCATCATGTTTAATTGAACAATAATCACTTATTACCTTCAAATAACAACCTATTGAGCCATACTCCAATTGATTTTCCAATTCTTTGTTACCACAAAAAAGAGCTGCTACATTTTTGCACATGTGGATTCTTTTCCCTCCTTTATGATTTCCCCAGGGATACAGACCCAACAGTGACACTGCTGGTATGCAGAGTTTGATAGCCCTTTGGCCATAGTTCCAAATTGCTCCCCAGAATGGTGGGATCATTTCACAACTCTATTAACAATGCCTTACTGTCTCAGTTTTCCCATGTTGCTGACATTTATCATTATGTTTTCCTGCCACCTTAGCCTATCTGAGAAGTGTAAGGTGATACCTCAGAATTGCTTGATTTTTGTGATTATTTATTTACTTTTAAATAGCATTTTGTTTTTCCAAGATAATTTTGACATTCACTTTTTCCTTTTTTTTAATTATAGTAAGTTTATTTTTAATATACATTGCTTTATGAATCTTACTGGGGGAGAAAAATTAGAGCAAAAAGGAATGACTATGGAAGAGATTAAAAAACACAGAATAAAAGAAGTGAACATAGCATGTGTTGATTTACATTCAGTCTCCTTGGTTCTTTTTCTGGATGCAGATGGCATTTTCTGTCCAAAGTCTACTGGGATTGCTTCAGATCACTGAACCACTTTTTGATCTTTTGTTCTTCCAGATGAATTTTGTTATTATTTTTCTAGTTCTATAAAATATTTTTTGGCTATTTGATTGGTATAGCATTGAATAAGAACACCAATTTATGCAAAATTGTTACTTTATTAGATTAGTTCATCCTACCAATGAGTAAGTGTTTTATAATTATATTAATATGATTTTTGGGTTTGTCTTGACATGTAGACCTCCAAGTAGTTTATTTTGTCTAAAGTAATTTAAAATGGAATTTCTCTATCTCTTGCTGATGGGCTTTGTCAGTAATGTATGCTGATGATTTGTGTGGGTTTATTTTATATCCTGGAACTTTGTTAAAGTTGTTAATTGTTTTGAGTAGATTTTGGGATGATTTTCTAGGATTCTCTAAGTATATCATCATATCATCTGCAAAGAGTGATAGTTTTATTTCCTCATTGCCTTTACTAATTCCTTTATTTTTCTTTTCTTATTGCTAAAGTCAATATTTCTAGTACAATGTTGAATAATAGTGGTGATAATGGGCATCCTTGTTTTACCCCTGATCTTCCTGGGAATGTGTTCAGTTTCTCTCCATTATACATAATGCTGGCTGTTTATTTTAGATAGATAATTTTTATTATTTTAAGGAAAGCTTCCTTTATTCCTTTGCTCTCTAGTGTTTTTTAATAGAAATAGAGCTTTTTCTGCATCTGTAGAGATCATCATATGATTTCTGTTGGTTTTGTTATTGATATGGTCAGTTATGGTGATGATTTTCCTGATAGTGAACCATTCTTACATTCCTTGAATAAATCCCACATGGTCATAGTATATTATCCTCTTAATAAGTTATTATCATCCCTTTGCTAATATTTTATTTAAAATTTTTGCATCAATATTCATTAGGGAGATTGGTCTGTAATTCTCTCTCTCTTTTATTTTTTCCTGGTTTAGATATTCATACTATATTTATGTCATAGAAGAAATTTGACAGGACTCCTTATTTACCTGTTTTTCCAAATAGTTTACATAATATGAGAACTGATTATTCCTTAAATGTTTGGTAGAGTTCACTTGTAAATTCATCTGGCCCTGAAAATTTTTTCTTAGGGAATTCACTAATGGCTTGTTCAATTTTTTTTCAAACATAGGACTATTTAAGTAATTTATTTCCTCTAATGTCAATCTGGGCAATTTATATTTTTGTAAATAGTCTTCCATTTTGGTTAGATTGTCAGATTTGCTGCCATACAGTTGGGCAAAATAACTCTTACATATTGCTTTAATTTCTTTTTCATTAGTGTTAAGTTCTCTCTTTTCATTTTTTATGTTGGTGATTTGTTTTGCTTTTCCTTTTCCTTTTTCTAATCAAATTAACCAAAGACTTATGTATTTTGTTGTTGTTCTTCATAAAACCAACTCTTAGTTTTATTTATTAGTTAATATTTTTCTTAGTTCCAATTTTATCAATTTCTCTTTTGAGTTTCAGAATCCCTAACTTGGTATTTAATTGGGAGTTTTTAAGTTGTTCTTTTTCTAGGGTTTTTTTTTTTTTAATTTGCATACCCAATTCACTGATTTCTTCTTTATCTATATCATTCATGTAGCTATCTAGAGGTATAAAAAATTTCCTAAGAACTACTTAAGCTGCATCAAATAGGTTTTGATATGTTGTTTCATTATTGCCATTCTCCTGGATAACAATCCAGATAACAATCAACATAATACCTGCTTACCTATCCTTTGTGACTCTTGTGTGTCTTCACATAAGTTCATCACAGTGGGCCACATAATATTCTGGGGACTTTTGTTAATATTCCTCAACTTTATGAGGATACCAGTGGAGTACAGAATTATTCCTTGTTTGAATGACAATATCAATACAACTTTTTCCACTCACATTTAAAATGTGTAGGGAAATAAGCAGCATACAGATCTTTAACAAATGTTTCATTTTTAACATCGATAACTTGTTTTAATTATTAAAATTTAAACTGTGACATTTTCCTCATTTTTTTCTTCTAGTATTGTTTTAATTTTGATCTTTGCTCTATTAAGTTAATGTTCTGACTATGAATTCCAAAGTAACATCTTGTATTTTCTGTTAGAATATAATCTATTTATTTTTTATGTCCTCTGTGCATCCATCAGAGAAAAGTCAATGTATCAGTTTAAAATGGAAAGACAATTTCTTATTTTTTTAATTGCATCAGTTTTTCAGTCTCTCTGTGTGTGTCTATGTCTTATTTGTCTGCCTGTCTTTCTTTGTCTCAGATTCTTTCTCTACTTCTCTGTCCCTTAAATGTCATGGATTTCTCTCTTCCTGGGACTTCCCACAGAGAAGAAAAAGGTACATCTTTCTCTTTTCTTGGACTTTATGACCATTTTTACACACAATATGAATATTTTGTGCTACCTAGTAAAACATGTCTGCTTTTCTCTGTTTTGTCTTTCTTTATCAGGACATAGGTCCTAAATAATGATGCTGAGATGGTCATTTCTAGCCTTTCATAGGAACAACTTTTTGGAAGTAAGAAACCCTATTAGTCAGTATCAACTGTTCTACTGAGTAGTGTTTGTGCTTCTTTGAGGGGAAAAATGGACACCAATATAAAGGTGATTGAAAACAACTTCTGACTTTTTTTTTGTTGTTGTTAGAAGATAGACTAATTCAAAGAGGTTTTTTTGGCAGTGGATAGTGAAGATGAATTGCTTTTTTGACAATCTTTATGTTTTGGTGTTTTAAATATCATTATCCAAAAACAGTATGACAGTAGTTATCAAATACTACTTATTTCTGTCCTTGTTCACTCATGTTTGTGAATTGTGTTTTTAGGAAATCACATGTTCTGAGGAAATTATTTTATGCCAACCATGAAATTATGCCTATTCTATAACAACTAGGAAAAATCAAATTCCCAGAATAGTTCTGAGGGGTTGGGAAATTATGTTTCTAATGGTATAACTCATGAATTCCCACCAGTATGCTTGCATTGTGATTATTATTTACATCAACTGGTCTATCAGACATTATAAGCATTTAGAAAGAATTATTTACTTAAGTAGTGTAATATGAACAATTATTGGAAACACATCCTTCCTAATTCTTTCCACCTTTCCACCAGTGGATAGAGTCCAGGGGAAAATGAGTTCATGATTAGAGAACACACTTGGCAAAAGAAGCAATTCAAGCTTCTAGTGCTTGAGTGCTCCAAATTGTTATAGTGAAGCTTTTCTGCTGGGCTTTTTATAGTGTCTAGGATATTTAACCTGTTTGCCTTTGACTCTTGATAAAGACTCAACTGTCAGCTGATCCAGGAATGCTGTGAAGATGCTAATGGGAATATGTGAAGTCCTTCAGACTTCTTAAATGTATGATATTGAAGGTCAGTGCTCTGTTATACTCCATCATATATTCTTCTTAGGTGTTGAACTATAAAGGTTTCCATTCTCAATTTGCTCAAGTCTCTCAGGTTCCTAACTACCTCCAATTTTATTCAGACAACCCAAGTAATTATTAAATTTCTTCAGCCAATCCAAACATACTTTTTTTTTTGTAATGTCATTTTTTTATCAATTAAAGACTTTTTTCACACTTGGTTTAAAGCCAAGTTATTTAACTCAACCAACTCCCACTTTTACATAAGATGTGAAAGCAATAAATAACTATCCTAGATCAGATCTATATCTCACATTGAGTATTTTTTTCCTTCCTTAGAAAGAGACGGAAGATTCTGGGAAAATGACAGAGTGGGTCAGTAAATTTCAAGCTCTCCAGATTTTCCCCACAAATAGAAGAAATCTTTGACTCAGGGAAAACACAGACTGGTGAAAAATCAAGAAGGCTTGGGGCAGAACTGAGGCCTTTCTGGTACAAGACAAGATTAGAACAATGCCCCCAGGCTGGGGATTAACCTCTGTAAAATATAAATACCTCCAGGGTAGCTCCACAGAAATATCGAGTAGGGACCCCTGGGGCAAACTGTATTTCTCTGGAGCCTCAGCAGGAGCCACTGAAACTTTTACCCCTCAGACTTCCAGAGGAGTCATGAGTCTGATTTTGGGAAGAATGAATGAACCTCGCTGATTAGAAATGCCAGGCCAGCTGTGCTGCTGAGACATAGCCCTGGGAACGAAAAAACCAATGCACTGGTGAATGCAAAAACGATAAGGCATGAACACTGCTGTTTGCAGGCACTTGCAGGGTGGAGCTTTTTGTTTGGGTTTCCAGGTCAGAGGGAGAGCTTTTTGTTTGGGTTTCCAGGTCAGAGGGAAGAGCTGAAGTGAAGGCTGAGGTACTATCCTCCCACTGCATCATTAGAGATGCTTATGTTAATACTTCTCTTTTTAAGAAATGAATTGACAAAGAAGAAAGAACCCAACCATAAAAATTTACTATGAGAATAGAAAAGACTGGTTCATCTTCAGAGGAGGACACTAGAGTAAAAAGAGCTTCATCTACCTAAAGAATAATAGTAAATGGCTCCCTGTTCTGAGAGAATTTATAGAAGAATGCAAAAGAATTTAAAAATCAAATGAAAGACATTGGGGAAAAACTAAAAACTAAAAAAATAAAAATAAAAACTGGACAGCTGGCCTGGCATTCCTAATCAGTGAGGTTCATTCATTCTTGTGACTCCTCTGGAAGTCTGAGGGGTGAAAGTTTCTGTGGCTCCTGCTGAGCCTCCAGAGAAATTTAAATTCTAATTTGAAAATTAGAATGGAGCTAGGGGAAATCAGTGAAGCTATAAGAAAACAAGAAATAGCAAAACAGAATATAAAGAATGAAAGAAGAGAACAGAATATGAAAAACTGGAGAACAGATCAAAAAGAGAAAATATAAGAATAATTGGACTCCCTAAAATCTGTGACCAAAAAAAAGAACTTTGACATAATAACACAATAAATAATCCAAGAAAATTGTTCTGGAGTGATAGATTATGAGGAGAAAGTAGAAATAAAACAAAAAATCCACTGATCACCACCTTAAAGAGATACTTTATGGAAAACACATAGGAATATTATTGCTAAATTTTGAAAAACCCCAGATAAAAGAGAAAATAATGCAAGAAACATGAAAAAACCAATTGAAATATGTGCAATCAAAATTGTACAGGATTTATCAGCAGCCACAATAAAATCCCTCAGGTCCTGGGATCATATATACTGGTAAGCAAAAGCTCTAGGCTATGGCCAAAAATATCTTATACAGCAAAATAATCTATAATTTTCAATGAAAGAAATGGACATTCAATGAACTTGCAAATTTTCAAGACTTTATATCAGCCTAACCAGGACTCAGGAGAAAATTTAACATATAAGAACCAATATCCAAGATTAATTTTAAGGAACTTAATGTGAATAAATTGTTTATGTTTTCTGCATGGAAATATAGAAGTAGAAAGCTTAGCAGAAATAGGAAAGAAATATGTCATTGTGTATAAACACTGTGACATAGATTAGGAGTCAAGTTTATTTAAAAAATATAACAAGTAGTGTCTAAACACATTGAAGTTTAAAGATTCAATTGAGAGAAATTTATATTACATGTCAGTCATATTATTTTAGATGCATGTTTACATATATGTAAATGTATATGTACAGATCTATATTTTCTTGAGTATATGTGGATATAAATGCATGTTGTACTATTGTATGTGTGTATATAGGTGTATGCATATGTGTGGCGGTCTGTGGATGTGTTTGAATGTGTATGTATGTATATATATTATATATGTATATACACACAAAAAAAGTATACAGCAGATAACAAAAGAACAATCTACAAGGAAGTAAAGAAAAAATGGACACTCATAAATGTAATTTCTTCTATAATTATATAGCCTTTCTTGAACTGGAAATTCATTGCTATATTTTGAATTCTCCCTGACATTCTGCTGGGCACATGACAATGTTCTGCTTTGTTTTGTTGTGTTGTGTTGTGTTTTTCTTTTCTGTCTTTCTATTTTCCATTAAATTTAAAGATAATAAATAATATTTTTTTAAAAAGAAAAAGCTAAATTTAAGCCTGAAATAGTTTTCCCTAAGGTTCCAGCATGGGAGGAATATAGGGAGCCAGACTTCAAGAACAATAACAGCCTCTCTTAAAGACAAAATTCTCTCAAAATTGAATCCAATACAAATCAAGATATTCCTTTAGAGAGACAAAATAAGGCCCTCAAAGCTAGGACTCCACACACACACACACACAATTAAACAGTTACTCAGATATACATACATCATTGCTTATCAAATTTAGGCATACATATAACATTAACAAAAAATACTACTCAAGTGCTTATTTTGGTACAGGAAAAATAAGTAGCACTTAAGCTGCAATTGCTTACATACAAAAAGGAGGCTTAAAATAGAATGATTCATCCTAAGTTAAAACTTATCCTCATTTCAACTGTGCCCACTTCTACATTAAAAATCATCAAGTATTAAAGTATATGCTGACTTAAATTAGAAGATCTTACTGAGTTCTTCATAGAATTTCTCTAGCTCTTCATCTTTTGTAACAGATGTTGGTAAATAGGCTATAATTATTCCATATTGTTTCAATATACAATGAAATTGATACTTCTTGTCTTTGCATGCTAAATAAGTTCATTTCCTATACTTCTTTAATGTATTCTCCAATTCTTTTCAAGGAAGAATCGGTGAGTCATTTAATTTCCACTTCCTCTATCTTCTGGTTTCATTTAAACTATGAGTATTAAGATGGATATGATTCACTTCTTCTATAACATATTCATCCACTGGTCATTGATCAAGGATTTCACAAAAATCTTAAGACAATCTAGTTAAATATATAGTTGTCTTGCAAAAATAAAGAATACACACAACACATAGTAATATCAGAGGATCAGAAAATTTAGAACTAGATGGAACCTAAAAAAATCAGATTTTTCTAATTTTTTATTTTACAGTTGAGGAAAATGAGATTCAGAGAATTTACAAGACATTTCCAAAATCACATTAGCTATAGTAAAGACCAAAGATGAAATTAAATCTATATCCAATATGTTGATCAAATTTTGACTTCTTGGGTGGAGTAGATGTAATATTAGATTTCAAAATTTTCTCTGGACACACTAGCTGATATATAAAATTCTACTGTTAAGCTTAAGATTTTGCTTAAAAAGGCACTTTATGCTATCATCATTCATTTATATATTATTTTGAATTATCTTTGCTAGGAGAATGGAAAGAGAGAGTAAGAAATACTAGAAAGAACAATATAAATACTACTATAAGTCCACAAGGACTAAAATGTTTAAGCTGGGGCACCTTAGAGATCTACCTTAAATACTTTCAGATTTAGACCAGACCTGCCTTTAATTGTTTTAAATACCTAATATAAAAAAGTGCCTGAACAGATAAATATTTAAATTAAATAAATTTCACACACTAGATTATTTATATATATTTGGAGTTTCAGATATATTGTCTCTCCATTATGACCTCTTTATAAGAAACTTTCTCATTATATTGTCACACCAACATCAAGTTACCTAATAACACAACATTTACAAAACAATCTTCCAAAAGGTAAAATACTATTTACATAATATTCTTTCTCTTCCTTTTATCTCTATCCCAAATGCCCCATTTTTATTTCCTTGTTTTAGGTTTAAACATGTCTAAATCTGGATTGATATTGCCTAACAAGACTGATGATGGCATACCATAGATACATACTGGCATATTGAATTTTGAGCTTCCATTTAGCATTCATTTCACTAATTCCATACCCCTCTCCTCATTTCAGTCATATACATCATCAATTCCCAGCATGGTTTGTAATCTAATTTCTTTATGCAACAAGAAGTTTATCAAACATTAAAAACTTGCTAATGACTGGACTCTGGAAAGTAATCTGTCATTTCCTATATGACCAGATCAAGGCTTTCATTTAATTTCATTTCAGTCCAAATCTCTCAAAATGTAAGCTAAAAAAAGCCATTCTTACTGGTTTCCATATTTACAGCTCACATGTGTGCATATGCATGTGCATGTACACACACACACACACACACACACACACACACACATTCTACCCCTCAGGAAGTCTAACTATTTCTAGATTATCAGGCTATGTGTATCATCTGAAGACATAACACCTTCTTCCAGGAAAAAAAAAATGGCCAGACAGAAATGTGCAAAAATGCATGTTTAGCACTTGAGGTGATTAACTCCATTAACAGAAAAAGGTGTGAGAAGAAATGTGTTGGGTAAGGTTATAGACACATCACTG